>NW_017304136.1:1331893-1340958 GCF_001594115.1 Trachymyrmex septentrionalis | reverse complement strand
CCGAGCGATCTCCGAAGACTGACAAAAATTAAAACATTTCTATTATTTATTATATTAAAATATAATTCTTTTTAGTTCTACATTTTCATGTACTTACTTTTATACTATCCGAAACTCAATATAAACGTATATTTAAAAATACGTATATAAAAAAATAAAAAGGTACCCAGAAAAGCGATACGCCAAAAACTTACAGGTTAGTCATGTATGGATCCTAAGTACCCTCTTTGAACTTTTATACATTCTCACATCGAGAATAACGCACAAAAAATATCTCTGCGGGCTTATCATATGTATGGACAGTTAGTTTTTTTCAGCCTCAATTCAGCTCTTTAAATTATATTATAAAAAAGTTACAGCAATGTAAAAAATCGCATAAAATTGCATACATTGAAACCATGAATGGCTTACTAGGGTTAATAATCAGTAAATTCTTTTGATATTTATAACTGATGAAATTTGTTGTAGCACTCAAAATTTGTTTCACACTCATCTGCAAAAAAATGGGCTACTAAATTTTAGTACAAATTTTTAATGTGTTTTGAGTAGCAATATCAAAAAAATTATAGCGAGATGTACCAAAGCTTAAATTAAACAGCTTGAACATTCTCATTAATAATCATGTAGATCAAATTTGGATTACACAAAGTGTATTATAAAATAGTGGACATTAAAGACAGACATTGAATGGAAACAAATTTTTCATTCAAACTATTGCATTACTCAAGGGAATTGGCTGCCAGGCATAAAAGTGAGTTTTTAAGATCATTGATTTTTAAACAAATCCGAATTTGGAACATTTTTTTACGATTTTTTAAACAAAATTATAGTGTTTAAAAAAATGCTACAAAATAGAGAACTTTTATTTATAAACTTAATAGCGGGGCTATTTGGGACATTTTTTTTTACGACTTTTGAGTCCTATATTCATAAAAAAAATTTGTTGGACAGTTTAAAAGGTTGAACCTTACCATTAATAATTATTATAGATTAAATAACTATTATAGATTAAATACTTTGTACTTATTTTGTTCTACATATAAAAATGTTACACATGCGCGAATGCGCGCGCGCGTGCGCACGCACACACACGCACACACGGGATCAGATATCTGTCACATGCATGTCGTTGATCTTTTGTAACGCCAAAAGCAGGATATATGCATGCATATGTATGTACATACTTATATGAAATTAAAAAAAATTAAGATTTGAAATTTATACTGTAATTTCTTTTTAGGAAAAATTTCGTACAACAATTTTTTCTGAGTTATACTGAGTTTACAAGAAAAAGTTGTCTGTTTTACAACACTTTCTTTAAAACGTAACATTTTCTATAACTTTGTTTAGAAAATCATATAAAAATATTCCAAATATGAATTTGATTGAAAATTAATGATCTTAAAAACTCATACACTTTTGTGTCTGGCAGCCAATTTCCCTAAGCAACGTAATAGTTTAAATAAAACATTTTTTTCCCGATCTTTTAATGTCCGTTTTCAATGTTATTTTGTAATACACTTTGTGTAATTTAAATTTTATCTGCTGTCAAGAAGAATGTTTAAAATTTAATTTGAGCTTTGGTTCACATACACATCTCACTATGATGATTTTTTATTGAGATATCGCTGCTCTATAGAATATATTATATATTAAAATATATAAAAGTTTGTGCTAAAATTTAGTGGTCCGTTTTTTTGCGGATGAGTATACACTATAAATAAAAAATTTTCTATATTATTTCTTTGAATAATTATTGAATTATAATTTTTTCAAACATTTATAGCATATTCTCTCTAGCACCGTAAATATCACAAAAGGAGATTTCTATGATATGATGAAACCTTGGCTGGGCAACGGACTTTTGACATCTACAGGTAAATCACATATTTATTTTTCTTACATATTTATTATATATTTATTTTTTTCTTATATTTAGAATTTTATTAAAAATAAATAGCAGCTTATTTCAGAGCTGGGCATGTACTCGTATTTGGAATACTTTTATTTTTAAAAAAGTATTTGTAAAACAATTGTATTTTGTGTTTTAACGGAACGCATGAAACTATTCTGTATTTTCAATATGATTAGAAACAAGACCGTTTATGTTAAATATTACATTACTTAAATACGAAGCGCCACTCCGGTCTGAATGTTAAGATGTTGAACTTATATATATTATATATTCATTTAAATGAATTAATTTCAGAAATGATAATTATGTGCCGATATGGTTGTCGGACTTTCAACGCAATTAATCTGAAATATTAATAATCCTCCCAAATTTCCCAAATCTTAAAAAACTGTAATAAACTTATTGCAAAAAATATTGCTTAAATAAATTTATTAGAAGTCGTGCGCCTCTGAAGTAGAGGAGCAGATGGGGTGGGAATCGCTTTGCGTGGAAATTGTGCACCTCTTAACCGGAGAGAGGTGCAGTGAGAGTATGCTTTGTATGAAACGATAGTCGTAAAATATATTTAAAGCAGAAAATTCGTGTTTTATATAGTAAAAAAAAATCATTTTTAAACTTTTTTTCTTAATAATTTTTTAACAAATAACGAGCGACGACTAAAACCTATTGAAGATTACTCAGAATCATGAACTAGACAACATATGTCAAGGTCAAGGTCAGAGAGGTCTCCCCTAAAGTAAATATTTATCCAAAAAATTTTTAATCTCTTTCAATATTAAATACAAAATATGTAATACTTTTATGTGCTCCGTTGAAATACGAAAAAACAAAATATAATACACTTGCATTGCAAATAGTACATTTTAAATAAAAATATTTCAAATGTCCAACTTCGGCTCATTTTTATCATGTACGCTATTTTAATGTATAATTATTCGTGAAAACATTTAGATAAGATAAAAAATGAGGTCTCTGTTTTTGTCTAATGTAAACGTATATGCATTTGTGCTTCAATACAGAAAAGAATATATTTTAGTCGTTATGGTAAATATATATTCTTTCTAAAACTGTTAGAATGAAAGCTCACTCTAAAGAGCGAAATCTCACTCTTAAAGATTGAAAATTAAGTCACTCTTTTTCAAGACAGATTCAATTTTCACTTCAAAGAATTTAGAGAGTTTGATTGTATAGTTAATCTGATTATTTATGTTGCTCATGTGCTAGAAAATTTGTGCAGTGTTTCGCGAACTTTTTGTCTTGTTTACATCGCTAATATCGAGTAAGGAAGATAGAATATAAAAAAACAATAGGAATAACAAAACTATCTATTTTTTTTTAATTGACAAGGAAACTTTTCCCAAGTGTAAATGTCAGAATAAAACCAAACCTATATAAATCTGTTACTTGGGTAACAGATATACAATGAATGGTAACTAATAAATGAAATTCATTATTTATATAAGCTCTATCGATATAAATTATTATATCTCCGATATAAACAAAAATGTACATATATCAAATATACTTAAATTTTTACGTATAATTGACCATTCTATTTTGTTAATTCTTGCTTTTCAGCAAAATATAGGTTTTTGGTCGTCGATATTATTTCGAAATTTATGAATTACACAATAGAAATAATGCAATTTACACATGGAAGTATTTCCTTGTGAATTAAAAAGTATTCTTTTGTTAAAATCTCTCTTCATCTTTTGCGATATTTTTACAATTTTATTTTTACATATATATCACATTTTAATGCTACTTTAGGTGAACAATGGTTTCACGATAGAAAACTCATCGGACCGACGTTCCATTTTAGTATATTAGATCACTTTGCTGTGGTTGTGTTTGAAAAAGCAGAAATTCTGGCAAAGTGTCTCCAAAAAGAGATAGAAAAGAATCCAGGAAAAGCCGTTAATATTTTCCCTTTTATGATCAATGCTACTCTCGATATTATCTGCGGTAATGTATCATGCTTTTAATTACAACGTATATAATTATAATATTTTATGAGAAAACACGTTTTGTTTATTGATATAGACATTTTATGCTGCAAACTTTATCAATTATTTTATGGATAATAAAAAAAAATATATAAACGGTAAAGATGCTAAAGTGTTTTATTAGAGCGTATTGATATTGTATTTAGTATCAGTATCAGTGTGCTCCTTGCCCTGACAAAGTGAATGGCAAGGTTCACAAAACGTTAGCATTAGGAACGGACAAAAACACAGCGATAACTTGGAAACTTTCTAGTATTCTTAAAAATAATAGCTATAAAAACCTAAAAAGCGTTATATAAAGGGTAATTTTAATTGTGTTATTACAAGCAATACGACAAAAGGGTTTATCATTAATACTAATTGTTATCTTACAGAAACAGCAATGGGTGTGGATGTACATGCTCAAGAAGTTGCAACCAAATATACATCAACAGTACACCTGTCAGTTTTTTAAATTCTTATATTGCTATTATACTATCCAACACCATTTTCCAACACGAGTGTGAATAATTGGTTTTCATATTTTTGCTTGCTGAACATGAAAAAATCTGTTAGCTAAAATTGCGTTTAAATTTCAAGAATAATGACATTGAAATGATAAATTTAAGGGTTTTCATAAAATTATAAATAACAAATATTTTAATTATTAAAAAATTTATAAATTAAATTTTAATGCCATGCGGAAAGAACTTTTAAAACTTGTTTTACATTTTGTTTTGTTTCGATATATTTTTGTTTTCAGGAAGCAATTTGGCAATAGCTTTTTTTTCATGTGTTACATAAAAACGACATTTTAAATATATGAAAAATTATATTAAAACAACATGCATTTTAAATTTAGAAATTTTTTTAATGATATTTTTGTGTTTAATTAATAAAATTTTTTAAAATTCCCTTCGAGCTACAATGTCACAAAAATCTCAATCGTCATTTTTTGCTTCTTTAATTTGCTTCAAAATTGTGATATGATAGTCAGCTTTGTTTACAAAACAAAAATACATAAGAAATGATAGAAATCAAAGTCTTCAACGGTCTAGCTGGATCTTAAATGCTTGTATGATTCTTATGTAAATTTATGTGCTAATATTCTTCGCAATAATTGGCATATAAAGGAAACAACATCTCTTTAGGCGACGTAATAAACAATATAGTATATTATAGAACCTTAAATGTGATAACACATACTATAGTTGTCACATATACGGTCCTGTAATATATTATATTATTTATTTACGTCGCCTAAAGAGATGTCGTTTCTTTATATGCGAATTATTGTGAAGAATATTACTAACTCCTCGGTAGTCTAAAGGACGCTCGCACTGAATGCGAGAGATCCGGGCTCGACTTCTGGCCGAGGTAATATTTTTAAATAAAAGTTAATTATTTACGGATTTTAATATGTTATTCAATATTATTAATATTGTTTCAAAGATGCATCAAAAATTTATTAAATTGCTAGTCAATTTAACTCGTGATTTTACTGCGGTAGTTTAGTAAAGTTAGATTGAAAAATCATTTCGACGCGCGTTTCTGTGGATTACATACGTAATATATAAATTCACATAAGAATCATACAAGCATTTAAGATTCAGCTAGACCGTTTAAGGCTTTGATTTCTATAGTTTGTGTTATTACATATACGATCCTATAATATATTATATTACATAAAAGATGGTTATTCATATTCGTGTTGCAAAAAATGTTTTGTTGAACAGTATTATTAATGAAACAGCTAATAAATTATTATTACTTGGGTGTTAAGAATTAATGGTAAATTTTAATAATTAGTTACATAACATGTAATTAATTATTAAAATTACATATTATGTAGTACGTAAGAGTTAGATGACAATCGTACTTTTAGAACTTCTTCGTTAATAATGAAACGAATGCTTCGACCGTGGCATTGGATTGATTGGTTGTTCTACTCATTACCTTCAGGGAAACAGTTTAAATCAGCGCTTGATATATTGCATGGATTTACAAAAGAGGTATACTATAGAAATACTAAAAATGTTTTTTGTATTTAGCGACTTAAAACAGTGTTAAAGTTTTACTAAAATTTTTACATTATTTTGATTGAGGAATGTTCACATTTACATCTAATATCATAAATTCTATATAGGTGATAAATAAGAGAAAGATTGAACGACAATCACAAAGCGGCCATACGGAATTTGAAAATGAAGACAATGAATTTAACATAGGTGCGATTGTAAATTTGAATTATATATTATACTTTATACAGATTATAGGTACATAATTTATTTAGGTACTTCATAAATATTCCTTATTTAATAAAATTTATTATATTAGATAAGTGTAAGAGACAGGCGTTCTTAGATCTATTATTAGATCAGAATGCGAAAGCTGACACCCCTTTGACCGATGATGAATTGAGAGCGCAAGTTGACACGTTCATGTTTGCAGTAAGATGTCTGAAATAAAAATTAAAATTAAAATTTTATAATTTTTGTAACATAAAATTTTCTCTTTATTTATTTAAATTAGCAAGATAATGTATCTATAAAAAGGACATGTAAAATAATATAAAAATGTTAATAGGGGCATGATACAACTGCGGTTGCGATAACTTGGACGCTCTTTCTTTTGGGTAATAATTTAGAGCATCAAGCAAAAGTTCACGAAGAACTCGAGAAAGTTTTCGGAGATTCAGAAACACCAGCCAGTGTAAAGGAGCTGTCGAAATTAAAGTATCTCGACAGAGTCATAAAGGAGACACTCCGAATATTTCCGATTGCACCTGTAATCTCAAGGGAATTAACGGAAGATGTAAAAATAGGTAGGCCATAACTTTATCTGCTACTTAAGTAAGAATTTCAGAAAATGCAACAATATATAAATTTATTTATAATAAAGTAATTAAATTAGAATTATGCAAATCAAGCATTTACAAAATCGAATTGAATCGAATCTGTGACATATTCGAAAACGAATCTGAAATCTTAACACTGAATCAAGTCGAATCGAATCCTTTTGATTTGAAAACGAATCAAATTTTCACATACTGACAGCTAAAAAAAACTTAAAAGCTGAAAAAATTCATTTTAAATGTACAAGTATATCCAAAAGTTGATAATGTGACATAAATATATTAATACAATAAATCATATTTGCATATAGTAAATTATACTATAAAATGTAATAACAACAAACATAATTAAAAGTATGTAGAATCATACATCTATTACTATCAAGATTTGGAAATTGATAGCAAAGTTAGATAGTTATTACGAAATCATATGGCAAATGCAACTAAATTATTAATTGTTTTAATCAAAATAATTTGGTAATTGTGACTAAATAATCCCTTTTATATATATATATATATATATATATATATATATGTCACAGAAAAATTTATACTATTATATCTTAACGAAAAAAATAATTTTTTGTTATTATTACTTTTTATTTTCTCATTTTAATTCATTATTTTCTATTTTGCATATCTATATATTCTATGTTATTAACTATAATTAATTATTAAAAAACGCATCGCATTGTCGGTAAAATTTAAATTTACGATTCTTAGAACGATAGTCTAATACATTTACGCTGATCTAATCGCACGCTTGTGACATAACATTGCCAACGTTACTTATACTTCCTACTGTAACCATTTTTAATTTCATGCCTCTGCTGCTAGTTAATATTATTAATATTTGAGGAGATTACATGGAACGAAATACACGTAGTAACAATAATTTCTTAATAAAAATGTCATTGTATATTTGTATAATCTTGAAGTTGTTGAGAGACACCTTCATTTATCAATATAGTCATGCCTGAGCGCGCAAATATCAGCTCCGTGATTAGTAAACTTTGATTGCTATTAATTTAAAAATTATTATAGCCTATTAAAAACTATTATAGATTTTCATATTAGTATTTTCATCTTAGAATGTCATTAAAGAATCCATTTTTAAAAGGACGTTTTTGAAGTACCCTGTATCTGTATATATTAAATTATTTCTCTTTTATTTTATAGATAATTATATACTTCCGAAAGGTGTCATGGTCTCATTGTCAATCTTATTAACACATCGAAATCCGGCAGTTTGGCTGGACCCATTGAAATTCGACCCAGATCGCTTTCTTCCAGAGAACTCGAAGAACAGAAATCCGTACGCCTATGTTCCGTTCAGCGCTGGACCAAGAAACTGTATAGGTCAGAAATTCGCTCAACTCGAAGAGAAAATCGTGTTGACTGCTATCCTCAGGAAATGGAGAGTGAAAAGTGTGAAAACAGTCGACACGATTAAGTTCGGCGGCTCTCTCATTTTACGACCAAGTGAAGATGTATTAATACATTTCACGCCGAAGAAATGAACAATTTGTTATCAAATAAAATAGTTGGCCCAAAAATCGTACCAGAGTACCAGTAATCGCCAAGTTCACGTATTACAAACGTATTTCAGTGCTTTCTGTCGATCTTGCGAATATTTTTATTGGTTCCAAGGAAGTGTTTACAATGTTGTGTTACATTATGAAACTCGTAAATATATGAATTCACTATTGATTAAATTGAATATTTGCAGCAACCGAGCCTATACGTGATTTCAATCAAATGCTTCATTGTGAGATTGAAAGACACTGTTTGACATCTGGTGTAAGTTTAGAATATTGGCAATTTGCATGAGGTACATTGAGCTTCGAATTATATTGTAAATCGCAGTTTTACGTGCACCATTACAAATTATTGTTTCATACAAATTTCGTAGGTTTTTTTTACGTCATAAGCACTGGTTTCTCGAAGCACGTAGTCGTTCGAGTAATTGCCATATCTATCAATTACTGGGATTAGGTGAGCCGAAAAAAATTCTTGTAAATCGAATAATAATGTGTCCAAACTTCAAATAAAATTTGTTATTATCTAGACATTCTACATATCAGTATCATAGGCATAGTCGAGTTAAATAGATACGCAAGCAAATAAAGGATGTCGATCACTTCTGGATCATTTCTGTGTCGATAACTGATACATCTAGAACAGAAATCAGCACTACTCAAATAAAAATTAATTTTACAATTTTTTTCTGTTAAAACAGTTATTAATATTTATTGAAAATGTGTAATAATGATAATTTTGAAAAAAATAAAATATACAAAATTATAAAAAT
>NW_017304136.1:1329766-1331827 GCF_001594115.1 Trachymyrmex septentrionalis | reverse complement strand
AATTTGTGAGACGTATGACAATTATTGGGCAAACCGTTATGGCGACATGGCGATAACTCGTACATTTGCGCCTTCTAATTTTTACGAAGGATTTTTTCAACAACGGCAGTAGATATAAGAATTTTAGAGTGAGGTTTTTATTCATCACAAAAAATTGATTTAAAATAACTTAAAATAACAATCACTCACTTTTCAATCTAAAAAAATATAAATTTGTAAAGTCAAGTGTTTTTGTTAACGTGACGATTACTGGGCCAACTATCTTATATGTTTTTATAATATGATTTTTATAATTATTTTTCAATAATTTTATTCTCATTATATAATTATATTATCGAGGCTGTTCAAGAAACGCGTTCTTTTCTAAATATTTGTGCGTTATGATTAATGGTTATTCGAAAAATGGTAATATAAATTTAAAAGTAAATTAAATTTAATTCATAAAATATTAAAAATTGAATTAAATTTAAACTAGATTTAATCTAAACTTAATAATTTATAAGTAACTTAAACTAAAAATATAATTCTCAAATAACTTAATAATTTATAATAATCTTATTTAAGACCATATATAGTATGTAAGAATACAATCGATAAATTAGAAATTAAATGCCTATTCCGAAACTCATCGAAAAAAAGTGTTACAACTTTAAGGGTCCGACTGTACATAAGACTTTACATAAGGTGTCATTGGTTTGACCTTAAATAGTTGTTTGAAAGTTATATGCAGGTCACGTTGATTTTAAATGGTACATCCTATTTTTTATTTCATATTCTTATAAAGCTTATTTCGAGAGCTTTTCAAATTACTATAATCAAATATTTTTTCCGGCATTAGCATTATGCAATGTGTCCGATCGATTGCTAAAACTTTTTGAATGTTGTTCAGGATCATGTCCTGGATGACATTTGTCAAGATCAAGGCCATTGGAAGTTATTGTTTTACTAAGATATTTTATATTTTATCAAAATGTTAAAACTTTTAAGTCTTATAACTTTTTAAGTCTTAAGAAGTTCTTAATGAAAAAATATTTAATTATAGTGTTTCTTGAAATAAGCTATAAGAATATGCAAAAAATAGGGTGTACCGTTTGAAAAAAATCAACGTGATCTTTATAACTCTCAAACGATTATTTAAGGTCAAATCAATAATACCATCTTATGTATACCTCGAAATCGTACAACTTTTATTTGAAACGTTTTTTTTTTAAATATTCTATTTTTGAGATAAAAGGGATGTATGGCTAGTGTCAGACACCCGGTATATACTATACATATACTATATACATATACATATACATATATATATTTATATATACATGCATATATACCATATTTATAGTCATTCGAACTGCGCGTCGAATTGGTTTTCCAAAAACCAATTTTGCTTATAAACGCAAATCAATTTTCCTTATATAGTAAACGCAATTAAACTACTGTAATAATATCACAAATTAAATTAAATCGACAAGCAATTTTTAATAATTCGATATTCAATCGGACATCATATTAGAAAGACGTTAATGTACTGAAAAATTATAAATAAATTTATTGCAAAAAATATTATCTCGGCCGAGAGTCGAACCGATATCTTGTATTCTATACGAGCATCCTGAGTCTAGACTACCGACGGTAGTGAAATACAACTTGAATGATTCAATTTCCTACTTCTGACAGATGTCGGTAGCTACTCTGATAGTATGGAAAGTTTCAGTTGTGTTGCAGGGATCTTCCAATGTGTCTTAATTATGTATCATCATTTGTAATTCTGAGACTATCTTCTTTGAAATATTACAATTGCAATATTTCTGCAATTACCTTGATTAAAACCGTATGTTTGAAATATTTCTGTAATGTATAGTTCTTTTAATGTATAGTTCTTGCAAATGCAAAGTTTTTGAAAGATTTCTGAAACCCCGAATTAATAAATGCAGATATAGCATTATTCGATCATGCTCACATTCACGAACGCACGCAAGCACGCATGCACGCACGCACGCATGTACGTATGCAACTTAGATAAGAATCTTAATCTTCTAGTAAATAAGATGCTTAGTGAGA
>NW_017304136.1:1299614-1329666 GCF_001594115.1 Trachymyrmex septentrionalis | reverse complement strand
ATATATATACAATAGCTGAAGGTAAATGTGACGAATATAATGAACTTCAAACACTTCTTCTCATATTTTTTATTCTTCTATTCTGAAAAGGTCTTTTTTCAAAGATAACTATGCGTGGGGTACTGTGATTTAATAATATACTGTTCAAATAAATCTATTGTGAATATTAATAAGAATAAAATATTACGATTTAATAAAATATTTACTTTTTTATTAACAATATTTATTTCCGTGCACATACGGGCTGAGCAAAATTACATTATTAAAATATTTAACATACAAAATACTAAATATATTAATCAATTATATTAATTAGTATTTGAATTATCAGGTACAAACTATTTTCAGTCTTTTGATTTCAAATAATTTGTATTTACAACCGAAAGATTTTACAAATGTTTTTATAATATTTCAGAAACGTTTCTTGTGGACATTTTGATGTCCGCAATCTTGCAGAGACTTCTTAGAAATATCATGCAACGTAATGTGATAATTTTAATGTTTTAATGTTATGTTTATGCAACATTACAGAATCTTTCTGTGTTATTAGAGTAAATATAAATTGTTTATGTTTAACATACATTTTTTAATATTACTTAGAGCTGATTGTTCCATTTTTGGATAAACTATGCGGTAATTTAGCCAATGGATAAACAAAACAATAAAAGATTATGAGAACATAAGAGAGTAATAAGAGAGTTAGAGAGTGAGCTGAAATTTATTGAAAGGTGGAACACAATCCAATTTTAGACATTTTGTAAAACATACATATATGTATTTATGGCGCAATAATATTACAGGCTTATTTAAAAAGAGAATTATTTCTGTTATCATCTCTGAATAGCGAGTTCGTAGCAGTGTTATATATTAATTTGTAATAATTGTGCCATAAATTTATGTATCTATTTAATATGCCTAACTTAACTAATAATTTCAAATTTGTTATTGCATTTCTAAATCGAGTAATCGCATTAATTACTGATCGATTTCTCGGATATTTACATCAAATAGGTCTATGTTTTTTTTTGTATTTGATTTTGATAATTGCGGAAAGTTACTGATTTATATTTGAATTTAGTATAGTTAATAATAATACTTTTGGTTTTTTTCTGTAGCTGAAAAGCACACTTTTGAAACTTAAAATAGATATATATTTGATATTTGATGAAAACGAAAAAGAAAATTCTAGTGCGGGAACAAAAAAACAGATTTCTTGTTAAATGGTGCAAAATACTCGTCGCGATGTTATCGATCAAGTTTCTTCCGGCAGTCGCTTCATGTTGGATGATAACTCGTTGATAACGAAACTACGTATTCGGCGCTGTAAGTCTCTCGTATTTCGTCATCGTCAGGTCGGAAAACACAAGAGAACAGAAATATCAATGTGATAGATAGTGGATAACCTCACTTTTGGAATTAAAAAAATATCGCATATGCAGTGATATCCAAGCATCGAATACAATGTTCCGAATATATAATTTCACTAATGTAACCTCGCGTGTCGTTACCGTTAAAAGAAACAGTGCAAGATTCGTAAATATTCTTAAAATGAAAGAGACAATCCAACGACTGCTGGGTATGAATTCCAACGAGTTACCATATGCGCACGTTTGTCAAGTTGGCGATCCTGTCTTGCGTGGTCATGCCATGAAAATAGATCCTGAAGTTATAAGAATGGCGGACTTTCAAAAGGTATTATTGCAAAGAATGTAATAGAATATGTGTATGAAATTTGCTTGCCACGCCAAGTTAGACTTGCTATACGTCGATTGTTAGGCCTTCATGAAAGAAATATCTTCTCTAAGCTTTATTCGCTACTCTCTATCCTCACCATCGCGAGAGTAATAATTAAAAACATTTTTTAAATCAATTTCATTATTTTTTTCTTTTCCTAATTTATGAAAAATTATGCAAAAAATCAGTGATGTTCTATTCTTCAAGAAACATTTCTGAAAATTTTTAAAGGTTTTTAAAATACAAATTCGAAAATTTTAAAAAATTCAAGAAGTTTAAAATTGCTGATATTTAAATGAAATTGAGTTACTATAATTTTATTTTTTTGTCACAATATCTTTCCATTATTATTTACTTCAAATTACTTCAGACCTTTTGGAAATAAGCGTTAATGTTAAAAAATTAAAAACGTGATATTTTCTCACATTTTCGCGCAGAAATATAACTTAATTAGACTGATGTTCATTAAAATTGCAATATTATATTACAATAATGGTAACAACTAAATATATGAGATATTAGAATAACTTCTTGTGTAATATCGCGCGGGCGATAATGAAAAAATTAGTTATAAGAAAGAAAACTTTGATTTAATTTTTATTTTTGAATACTAGCACATTTTTCCAAAAAGTCTAAAAAAAATTATATATATATATATACATATAAAACATTTAAAAGGTGTCATGACTATAAAAATAAATATTATTCACTCAATGAAGTAATCAAAACTTTACTGAAATAAAACAATTTTAAGCTTTTTAGAAAAAAACGGCGTTATTTTAATTTTTTCTATACTTTTGTAGTGTTGTTCTTGCTTGCACCTGTTTTGTACACTAAATATATGTATTTTATCTCTACATAAAAATGAAAGTAACATCACATTATATTAATCTAAGAAGTTTAAAATTACTTTATTTCAGTGAAGTTTTGATTACTTTATTAAGTGAATAACATTATGTTTTTACTATTATCAGTCGAGTGATTTTCAATAACGCACCAGCTCACACCTCAGCAGTTGTGGTCGCAAAATTAATGGAATTAGGGTTCCAACTCGTCTCACATCCCCCCTATTCTCCAGACTTGGCTCCCTCGGACTACTATTTGTTCCCCAATATGAAGAAATGGCTGGCGGGGAAAAGATTTTATGGAAACGAGGACGTGATTGCAGAAACAAACCCCCCTCGACTTCCTCGATTCAAATGAATGCCAAACACAAACAAATAGACCGATCTGGCTGTAACTTGGTGTGTGTTCCTCCAAGAGATGCTACTAACTAAATCTAACCTTGATACGCGCCAGTAGTGCCATCAGCAGTGACTTTGCACGGACTTTTCGAACGACCCTCGTATGTTTTCAATTTTTTTACATTAATGCTTATTTCCAAAAAGTCTAAAATAATTGAAGGTGAATAATATTGGAAAGGTAAAAAAAAAAAAAATAAAATTAATTATTCGATAATTTCACTTAAATATTAACAATTATAAACTTATTTAATTTTAAAAATTCGAATTTGTATTCTAAAAATCTTTAAAAATTTCCAAAAATTTTTCTTGGTGAAACGTGAATAGAACTAATTTTGTGCATAATTTTTCATGAATTAGAAAAAGAGAAAAAAATTATAATGAAAGAATATTTTTTTAATTATTACTCTTACATTGGTGAAGATAAGGAGTTAAAGCTTGGTGAAAATATTTCTTTCGATTGTTAGATGGAGACCTAACAATCGATGTATAACAAATCTAATTTGGCATGAGGACAAATTCATATTCTGCTTCACTCTTTGTCAGTATAGTCTTTTTAAAATTTAAATACAGAAGAAATATTTGTAAATTAACTGATTTGCTCTAAAGAAAAATACTTTTTAACTTTACAAAAAAAAATTCTGAATTTAAATTATAATACAAATTATTTGATATTTAAAAAAAATGTCAAAATAAGTAAGAAAATCCGTAACAAATGTACAAGAAAAAAATCTATAATTTCTAAAGAGAATTTTATAATTAATCGCAAAGATGATGAAGTTGTTATCTCTCTGCATGCAAATATATAAGATATAGAAATTGAAAAAAGAAAGATAAATATTAAAATATGTTATGTTCGATAATTATCTTTTTTTAGTATAATTATAAAATAAAATTTAAATTATTTAAATTATTAAAAATTTAAATTATTTTTTGAAAAACAATGTAAAAATCATTTTTATATCCTATTTTTTTCACGTGGATAAATTTTAAAATTAATTTTATCATGTATTTTTTTTATTATGTTGTAGATAGTCACTACTATTCTAAATTAAAAATTTTACGATTTGATGTAAAAATACAAAATTGCATTACTGATTGCTGTTCATTATTCAGGTAATTACACATTTGATAAACGTTATGCGAACATATAAGTCGTACGGTCTATCTGGGCCTCAAATCGGACTTCCCTGGCAAATATTTGCTATCGAATGCACGGAGGAGATTATGAAGGGAGTCGAGAAGACTGTTAGAAAGACTCACGAAATGAATATCATCCCGATGACGATTTTTATCAATCCTGAATTAAAAGTTATAGATTATACACCCATTACTCTTTATGAGGGATGTGAAAGTATTCGAGGATATTCTGCTGCTGTGCCAAGAGCTTACAAAGTGGAAATTAAGGCATTGAACGCTTCCGCTGAACAGTTCACGTGGAAAGCATGTGGATGGTCTGCTAGAATAGCACAACATGAATATGACCATTTACAAGTAAGATTTACGTCAGAAAGAGGAATATTCTTATAGCATTACGAATACATAAAATAAGAACAAATTAGTTGTGTAGAAAGTAATTTGTTTCTATTTCTCAGGGAAAGCTGTACATAGAGAAAATGGACATAAGCACATTTCATTGTATGGCTTGGGATAAAATTAATAAAAATAAGGGCAAAATGCGCTTAAGTTATTTGCCGAGGAAGTATTGATTGGTGTATGACGCATATAAATTAATATTTATATTGATTGAAATAAATGCACAGTGCTTACATTAAAATTAAAGCGTGCTTATTCACAGTATATATTGTATATGAAATATATGAATAATATTCCGATCACTTTAATTAATTGTTATTAGTGTTGTTTTTAAAGTTAGCTGTTTCTCTTATCACATTCACATTTTTCTTTATAGATAGAATTATAAATTTTAGAGTACAAGCTACTCTTTATTTACGAAATAATAATTATCTTTTTGTAAATATCTTGATCACGTTCGTTCTTTGATGATCAAATGAACTGAAAAAAATATTTTAGCTTTTCCTTGAACATGTATTCAAAGATGATTAACATTCACGAAAAGAACAATCTTCCTGAAAAATTTACGATTTGAAAATAATTTTGTTGGCTCATTAAAATAATTTTGTTGAAAACTCAGATTGATTATTAGAATATCAAAATTTCTTGCAGCATTGCTCACCATTTTTCAGTTTCTAACATAATTATTTTGATGGTGCAATAAAATTATTTTTAAATCTGTATCCAGCAAATTTTTATTCAAATCTTTCAGTGAAATCGTTCTGTTCATGTATATTTATTTATATGACATATAAAATAGAATTTTATGGTAATAGAATTTACTTTAACAATAGAAATTGTTTGTACCTTAGCTTTTTCTCTCAATATACAAGCGATCTTTCGTGACATTAACTTAAAACGTAACAGCTACATAAAAAATAGGATATTTTATTTACGCATTTTTCAGAATACAATCATAATAGACTATCAGATATATGGTCACAGGTACACGGAATTATATAGTACCGAATGAACGAATAGAATAAGTATTTCATTTGTATAAACCGCATTTTGCATGAGTCTGTTGAATTTACACTTCCTTGCGTTACATTCAGTCGCTATCTTACTAACGCAGCTTTGAATATCGTTCAATTACATTTTATCACGTAGTTTACATTTTTTTAGTGATCTCTGATATGATAACAAATATATATTTTATTAACGTATATACATTGCAGCTGTATGATTCTTTTATTACGTGCTTTGACTGCGTTTTTCGTTAACAAGAAGAAATAATTCTCTAATTATTTTAAATTTTTTATAAATATGTGAATAATATATCAGCTTGCAAAGTTTTCGCTCTTTATCTTTTTCTCTCTAATTGCGATGGAGTTCACGTTTGTGAGAAAAATTTTTAAATAAAATTTTTGCTCATTTATTTAATTTTTTATTTAAAACGAGTTTTATCTGGATAGAAATTCCAATAGTTAGAGCGACTGATATAAAAAGCAAGTTATAAATATCACAACACAGTTATGGTATGAAAAATTTCTCGGTATCGTAGATATTCTATTTATTATTCCGTATGCGTCATTAATGTACAGAACTGTTTTGGACCATTCAAAAAGTTGTGAAGTGTGTTTTCTAATATTCAAGTGAGTTTTCTGGCTTTTTTTTGCTGCATTAGTCCTCTTATTCATAAATAATCACGCAACTCTGTGTATTTCCCTAATTATATACTTTTATTAGAATTACGTTAGTATATGACGTGTATTATGTACACCTAAATCGTATCTTAAAAAGCGTTTGTTTTCCCAGAGTATTTCTTGCTCCGACAACATTTGAAAATCTAAAAGGAACATGAGTTATAAAGATATTACACATACATTTTGAGTTCATCAACGTTATTTTGTTTTCTTTAAAATTTACTGAATAAATAGGATGAAATCATATCAAAGGAAAGCACATTAAAATGAATCTCTTTTAAAATATCATGCACAATAATAGACACGAGAAAAAAAATCTATTGTATAATTATTTAATATAAAAACGTAATTGAATTTTATCTTTACATGTATTAAAAAGAGACCTACTACTAATCTTACGATATTAATAGCTTTGAATATAAAATTACGTATTAATATTAAGTTTATTTCATGAGAAATGAAGCGATTAAAATTTAGACTTTCGCAAATAAGAAATAATATAGCGATAAGTTTGGACTTATTGCAGATTATCTACGAGTTCACAACCACATCTAGTGCGCGTTTAATGTATTCACATAATTTACAGCCATTAATTTATTAACAAAAAGCTTGCAGTTGACTGTGAGGATATATAATTTTATATATGAAATTTTATAATTTTTATTTCACTTAGTTTAAATTATGCGTAAATTTTATTTTTTAATTCTTAGGCTTATTGATTGAAGAAATATCTTAGCTTTAAACAAGAGCCTTTAGTCTTGAATTTTTCAGTTTTCTCTTTGAAAGAATTCTTATACATATATGATAGGAATACGACAATTACGCGATGATGTTATGCGTTATAAATCATTATTCCTTAATTTTAAACATTTTTCTAACACCAAATAATCGCGACTCTTAGTGCGTTCATTTTCTTAAAAACATCATGTATTAGCACTATAAAGAAACTGCAGTAAATACAATATTTTGGTCCGTTGAGTTTTTTAAAAGACTATGAATGGTACGCCGATAGAGATAATTTAGTGATAGTCAACATAATCAAACCAGAAACACATAGAAAAACATGAGGCAGTAAAACATAAGTAAGTGAATTGGCCAATCACAATAGTGAATGTAAGACAATGATGCCACGTTCTCTGCTGTGATTGGCCGAGTTGCTTACGCCTCTGCACTATCTTACATTTTTCTATGTGTTTCTGACTTTATTTTTTTAAGTTACATGTAATGTAATAACACAGATACCTCTTTGCGACTAGAAAATGTCGCATGTGACTAGAGAGAGAGAGAGAAATTCGATTAAAGTTCTTGAAACAAAATAATTGCATTTTTGGCCTAAGTGTTACACAAGGACTAGTTTGACAGCAGGAAAAAATCGCTCCTTCCCAGGATGCTGCAAAACGCAGGTACAATTGAGCCGATTGCATCGTTGGTTAACGGAAAGAGCGCCAGCATTAAAGGGGAGTTAGATATTTTCATATCTAGATATTTTCATATCCAGGTGTGTACTCGTTGTTGCTGAGAGTTTTCTTCCTCTTGTCAGGACACATGTCCTCTGGTCTGCGAAGTCCTCCATTTTTTGCCATGATCGCGATGATGAGCCAACAGCCGGTCGTTTCCGCCTCTCACTGATTGCAGGTGCAGTGGTATTCGCACCGTGCCTATCGAATTAGAAATAGAGCTTGTTTGCATCGATACATCGATTGTTACGTATCGTGCTATATCCAATTATACTACGGTGATTAACAGCGCCGTTCCGTGCCGTCGAATTTAATGTATGCGTACGTTCAGGTATAATTCGTGCGAGTTATCGAATTCATCGTCATGTATCAAAAATCAAATGAAGCTCTAAAAAAATGAATGTTACTTTTTATTGCGTGCAATTATTCTAAAATCAACATATGTAAAAACTTATAACAGAACTAAAGAGATATACTATATATGTACTTAATTGAAATTCAATGGAGGGAAATACTGTGCGAAAAATAAAAATTTAATGGACTTTTATGAGAGAGTATAATTAGAAAAAAAAAGACGATATTAGTATTTATAACAATAGTGGAACAACAAAACATCTACTCAATTAAAATAGAAAACGCGCTAAAATCACATATACCAAATGTTTTTATCTTAACATATTTTGTTATCAAGAATTAATCCTTTCAGCAGTAAATTAATATGGAAATTCTGAGGGTTTTGTATTTGTTACAGGATTTATTCTTTTAAGTTCCAAATTAAAAGTTTAATTCTTGATCTTGCAAAGAATAGTTCCCGCAAGTTAACGAATAACAAACGTGCAATCATAGTTCATTTTCCGCGTTTGTTTCGTGTTTATTACTTCCCGTCAGAATTGCTGTATTGTGATCGATACGAACCACGGGATGCGAAGCAAACGGCTCGTATCTGCATTACACATTTAAGGCTAAATATATTTGATTCTCACTAGTAATCGAATTTTCATATATGCGCAAAGAATTTTTATGTTGAATGACGGTTCTACGTCCGTATATATATTATGTTCTGTGTTAAATGTATATATAATTTAACATGCGTCGCAAACAAGGGAAAGATCACGAGCCGGTATCTTCGATTCCATTAAATCAAGTATGTACTCGAGTGCTCGGAGACAAGATGTAAGCTTTGCTCGGAATCAGAACGGTGATCAGAGCGAGGTGCAATTCCTGGCCGCGACAACGTTGTCACGATCGACGTCCGCGAGCACGTCGGGGACCAAGTGACGCAAATCTATAGATGATGTTCGCGCGTCCCCTTGGGCTAGGTCAGTGTCGTCGAAATGAGACTCTGACTCGCTCCTAGGCGTTGTGGAGCCGGTGGTGCAAGTGTGCTCCGAGAAGGTGCACGTACCATTCCGCGATATTCTGGTGTGCATGTCCGGGCTACCAGTGCAGCTGTATCTGGACGTCACGGCCTCCGAACGCGACAGAGACGGCTCTGACGTCACACGCACCCACGGACACCAGAAGAAGAATTGAGCGAAGCCACGGCGAAATCTGCACAAAGTATGTTGGAGATCGATGGAGTATATTACGATTCATTCTTAAAACTATCAAGATACTTTTATACAGTGAGTGCAGTTCAAGTAGCGCGTCGTGAACTGCACCCGTAAGAAAGTCAGTCAGCTTTCTCTTTGCCGCACGTAAACGCACGTTCTACTGTATACGGACTTACAGACATGTTTCTTCCTTCGTGTGATTTTCAAGCGCCGAATAATTAATTGTTTGTGATTAATTAATAAATCGCTTAATAAATTCCTCGTTTTTTATCAAGCGAGTGTCAATATGTTGAAAGGTGACAATTTATAAAAGAAGAATCTCATTGTGAGAACGTGTGACTTGATATCTACATACTTAAAAGACATTTAATATTTGAGTGAAGAAAGTGAATTACAGTAAACCGTTGTGTCGAGCACTATTACGATGCATCCAAATTTATTCCTCCAACTGTTTCAAGAAACTAGAGCAAAATGTTATCATTGAACAAGATAATACTAATTTTATAATTAAGATAATAATATGCTTTTAAAGTGTATTTGGCTTATGTTTTTGTTTCACAACTCTTTGCTAAGAAGCGCGATCACGTTTCTCATAATACTTTTCATAAGTATGCAATAAATGCTACGAGTGCGATAACGCAGATAAAATTGTTGGAGAAATTTTTATAAAAGTAAGATATTAAACAAATAATTGCATGTTACAAGTATTGTAACGTCTATTGGCATACAATTACATCTAACAAGTTTTCGATACATCAAATTATAAGAAACGCTCTTATAATTTGACGTACTGAAATAATTGTTTGATCTGTATGTCAATAATAGTTTTAATTACGTGCTTATAGCACATAATTATTGTCTAATTTCGTAATTATTGTCTACATTTCTCTAACAATTTTATCAATGTAATTAAAAAACAATCTGATACTCAAAAGGTCCAATATTCATTTTAATTTCATTATTCTAATTTATAATTTAACAAAATTAGCATACTTAAAATATATGACAGGAGATAGTGTAGAGAGAACAAGTAAGAAGAAACGTGGTTTTGTAAACGTGTGAATGCGTCCGATCAGTATGCGTTCCGCACGTAAATCGCTTGCGTCTAAAGGGCATTTTACAATGCGTTGCCAGTTGAAACATTTGTCGCGGCAATCAATTAGAATCAATTAGAAGCGTTAATAGTATTATTTATGCTTCTGATTTGTTTGACGCGATAAACTTTTAACTGGCAACAGTTGTTTAACGCATTGTAGAATGCCCTTAACCGTGAGCGCCGCTCCTGCCCGTGATATGCTAACTATTTCTTCTTGTTAAGTCTTCTTGTCTTTAAAAACTAAACTTCAGATACAATTTTTGCAAAGGAAAAATCGTCTTAGAATTAAGTCAGGAATATGATACTTTAAGGACAAACGTTTATTCTGAATCACCCTTATATAAATATGTATTTTTGTATTTTTACTTCTCGCAGAAAATAAATCTTTGAATAATTGTGGTCATAGATCGCAAAGTTCTCTCATATACAGCTCACATTCTTTTTATGATACACACGGATAAAGATTGATCTTTTAAGGAAAGAACGTTACCAAAATCATCTAATTGTTTCGGATAAAAAATCTCGTATGTAATAATATAGAGAAAAGGCTGTAATTCAATTATTACATTACGATCTTATTGCTGCGCCGTTGTTATATTATTCACCATCATTATGACATCGTGGTCCGGATGTGGAAACACAATGATACTTGTGTATCGTGTCATACGTAAATGAATATTTATGAGACTGAAGCATATTCTGTCGATAGCATGCGGAAAATTGAAATTGTGCGTTTGACCTGCGGATGCCTGTTACCTCGCAGCGAGCTGTTCAATGTATTATATTTCCATTTTATTGTTTTTGACGTTACATTTATACTTTTTTTTTCACATGTCAATAAATAGCGGCAATGTCGATGTTAGTAAGGAACAAAACATGCACGATGCGTGTGAGGTATAAAAGGGGATTTGGGAATAGAAAGGGAGAATTCGAAACACACACACACACACGCACACACACACACACACACACACACATCGACTCTCGACAACATTCCCATTCTCATTTGCGAGCAAAGCGAAATTATTTCAATTGCTCTTTGAAGATTCGCGCAACTTTTCTCAATGGACATGGATCGGTTAGCGACGTTCATTGAACTGGCACGTGTTTGAAAACATATCCCTGCGGTGCAAGTTCTATGACGACATAAATCGTTTATTTTGCATATATCGGAATCTCGGTTTGGTCGACCACATTTTCATTATCACGAATATTCAACATTCAAATTGATCGTTTGTGTAAACGCATTAATGGCAACGACGTTACTTCCTGTTTCTATAATAACTTTGAGCGTTTCTCCACCCTTCCTACGAGGTATCTCTAAAGTCGGATAAGCTTATCTTTTGTGTGCTATATTGGATTAACTCTCGACAGTTCGTCAAACACTCTCGATGAGGTAGCGATTGCCGGTGAAATGAATCGTCGGAAATTGGCTCTTAGAACTAAGAACCTTATAAGATAAAGCTACACTATTGTATAATAAGTGACCACAAACTATTTTTACATATCTCTGTAACTTTACAAATATGTAAATACATCTGTCTTTGATTATTTTATCTTAATAACAAAGATTTATTAAAATAGAAGATTAAGAAAGTTAACAAATACAATTTAAAAATTAATAGAATTTATACGTGACATTTTGACAAAATATAAGATATATAAACGATATTTATAATAGAAACTCAAACTCATGTCGAGAATTTGTACTTTAAGAGCGATATTTTATAGCGAAGACTCGTGTTTAATTTGTGTAGATCCACTAATTAACATAGAATAATTTAAGTTAGTCCTTGCTTATTGCGATGGGCAAACTTACGAAGCGAAGCACTGCGCGGTATCTAAGATGTTGAAGAGGGAAACTTTCGCGAACTCTGTTAACAAATGACGAGAGGATTCGTCGATACTGTATCTATGTATTTACTTATCTCACGAAGTCGGTAGAATCTGCACAAGGACTCTCAAGAAATAATCTTTCCAATATATTACAATGCTGACATTGCAAGAAAATTAAACTTCTGTTACAATGTATTAAAATTGCTATATGTTTTGAAAAGCATTACGAATAACAAAGCAAAAAGCAGTCGTTTTCACGTTCAAGTATTATAGATAAGCAAAAATCTTACCTAGTATTCATCCAACAATAAATTATAGGGTTGTACATGCTATTGGACATCGCCAACCAATATATGCCTAGAAAGACCTCCTGGATGTATGGTTCATTTGTAATCTCTGGCAGATAGGACGTCACTATGAAGTACATATGAAACGGAAGCCAGCACACTGCGAATATTACTACTACGACTATCATCATTTTTACGACCTGAAATATAAAGAAAAATCGTATCAGTCAAGATATAAAAGTAACCAGTTTCTTCATGATTAATTCACTATAAAGTAGACTTTTCGAATAAAAATAAAAACAGCAAAGCTATTTTCAGTATTTTACTACCATAAAAATTTTATTGAAGAAAAAAAAGTTATATTATTTATATTTCATAACGAAGCAATCACAAAAGTATATTTTAAATAAATAAACTCTCTTAAATTCTCTTTTATACGTATTTACATCAAGATTTTCCCATAAAGGTCATATTAAATAATTAGAGAAACAATACATTATTGTTTTAAATTAAATTATACTTGGGCAATATAATAAGAGAATAATCAGTTTATATGTTTCACATTAATTTAAATTCGGGAGATTATATTCTGCTTATTTTAATATGTGTAAATAATCATAATTATTTTATATTATAAATGTATTATATAAATGTATTTACATACGAATAACGTATGATTTTATGCCGCCAAATTACCGATGATTTTAATGAAAACACCTGTTAGATTCGGTTGTACACTCGGTGTACACGCAACGCGTTGCGAATGAGGATTCCCTTGACTATCAAGGGAGGTTTCCTGTATTTATAATAATATTCTGTGAAACATATCGAAATAATGTGATTAATTATGATAAATAAAGCTACCGATTGTTTCTATATGCAGTTTCTACTTTGTCAGTTTTGATTGGAAAACTGTAATAAATACTTCTTTGAATTTGCATTTTCTACAGGTGATTAAAGCCACGATAACGAAGTGCTTGTAACATATCGATTTCTCCGTCGTTTTTGTTATTATCGCGAGATTCAATTTTATCTTACCTTCTCTTCCGCGTTATACTATACATACTTTTGTCTTCTCGAAGAGGAATTCTCCTTTTCGTTGAAATTAACGATCTACTCAACTTCGCACAGGTATAGTTCTCGTAATTCAGTTGAGGACAGCTTATAGAGAATGACTATTTGAGAAATAACTTAAATTGGATTTCTTGAGATAGTTACGAGTTATACCTTATTATCTTCTTTAGATAATTAAAAAGTAGATTTACATTCTCTCTGTGGGTATAGGTACGTGATTTGTACTATGCACTACGTATGGACCTGGCAGCTAATTCGATTATAATTTATAACAATGAATACCGCCTATCAATTTATATTCAAAAATATAGTTTTGAGATTACAGTGCAAGCACTTCGAAAAATTGCTTTAGTGCAGCGGACCATGATATTTCCTTCGAATATTTATGTCTGACCCTTGGTTTGTAAAGCTTTGAGATACATCTAAAGCACATTTTTATTGCTTCTATACGTTCTCTACGAAGTTGGATAAGAATTTGCATTTTGCTTTCTTTCTCGAAAAATCTAAGATAATCGCACTAGCGTTTTATTCGCGGCAATGAATTTTGAGTAGCTCTGTCTTTGTATTTCTTATTTTTCCTTTTTCTGTTCTTTCATGCTATCTTTTTTAAATCCGCAAAAGTATACATTTCTTTAATCCATTTATGTATAAATATTACAATACATAAATGGATTTTAAAAAATTAAGAATTTTTCGCGTTATATTTAATATAAGAATTTTATTTACGACATATGTAATATAAAATTGCACAAAATCTTTCATCTTAAAATGAAACTGATTTGAAAAAGATATGTTGAAATTAAGAAATGATTAATCTATGTTTAATTACTTTTATATTTTAAAGAAAGGATCAGAAAAATCGATCATCCGGAAAATCCGAATGCCGGAAGGGAATTAGTGGGTGGCATATTTCATCGCTATCAGTGCCGATTCTTCCGTTAAAGCAATTAAGAGAATTGCTCTCTCGTTATGAATGTTCTGAAATAACAGGGGAGAGATTTGATCTTATACAATTCGGCCCACGTGAAGATCTTAGCCGATTTTTTTTATTCGGAAAGAGAATGATTCTGCTGTCGCTGCTGCTGGGTAAGTATAATTAAGGCCAAGAGAAGTAGTTCGTCTCAGCGCGTGTTGGCGTCCCGACGACTGGTCACATTATCCGACATCTCCTTTCTTCCTCGAAATGTCAGACTTCACCGTCAGCTTCACTGTTAGTTTCTCTATTGTTCTCGCGGATTTGTAGTAGCGCGCGCATTCATACACCAGCGCATTTGACACGATCTCAGAAATCTTCCTTCTGCGAGATAAATTATTACAACGACATAACCACCATAAAAAAGGCATTACTTATTGTTTATATTACCGAGCCAAGTATTGAAAATATTTCAGATATTATACATCTCCTTTATTTTCTTAATGATGAATTAATTAAATACCATAATAATATTATAGGGCCATATATGTAATAACACAAACTATAGTAATTAAAGCCTTAAATGGTCTAGCTGGATTTTAAATCCTTCTATGATTGTGAATTTATACTACGTATGTAGTCCTTTTTTCTTTTAAACGCGCACCGAAATGATTTTTTGGCCTTGAAACGCTACTTCTACTAAACTACGCAGTAACATTATAAGTTAAAATTGACTAGCAATTTTAATAATTTTTTGATGCTTTTTCGCATCTTCGAAACGATCTTAACTATACTGAGTGACATATTAAAATTTGTAAATAATTAATTCTTACTGTGAAAAATATTATCTCAGCCGAGAGTCGAACCGGATCTCTTGCATTCCGTGCGAGCGTCCTAAGCTTTAACTACCAAGGCCTTAGTAATATTCCTTGCAATAATTGGCATATGAAAAAACGTCTTTAGGCGATGTAAATAAACAATTAAATAACAAGAATTAATTATTTACAGATTTTCACATATGTCACTCAGCATAATTAAGACCGTTTTGAAGATACGAAAAAGCATAAAAAAATGATTAAAATTGCTAATCAATTTTAACTCATGATATTATTGCAGAGTAATTCAATAGAATTAGCGTTTCAAGAGCAAAAAATCATTTCGGTGTACGTTTCAAAAAAAAAAAGGACTACATATGTAGTATATAAATTCATGCAGAATTATAGAAGCATTTAAGATCTAGACCGTTTAAGGCTTTGATTGCTGTAATTAAACATCATTGTTTTATCATTGTACGTCCAAAGATATGACACAAAATTGGATTCTTGTCGGTCTCGCTTTTGATAAACGTTAAGATTTTTATATATAATCGTATTTCGATTGAGAGTAAACTTAGCGGAAAGCAGTCCTGAAATATGATACGGTTTTGTAAATAGAGTATATAGTTAATTCGATGTTTGTATTGTATTTGCAATTGCGACTTAATCGAAGAATTCAGAAAATTTGTCTTAAATATTTTATTTCAAAAATCAGTTTTTAAGAAAAACTTATAATATGTGTGTACGTATATTAATTATAGTTTTTTAATCGTATAATATTTCTTATGGAGATTTGAGAAGAGAGCAATTACTTATGTCAAAAACTTGACTTGAACTTTCTTATGTCAAAAACTTCACTTGATTTCAAATAATCTTTTTATCAATCTGTTTAGGTAGAATTATATATTATTTAAATTCTCATTAAAAGAAACAATTAAATAATTTGCGTGTAATAATTTAAATTTGTTATTAGTAGTATACGTATTTATATATTAACAATATATATATATTTATATATTATTAAGTTGAAGAAAATTCTTTCGTCAATTAAAATTTAGCAATGACATTTATTTCGAAGCGTCCTTTCGAAATTAATCCTTATTTACCTTTACATCCACATACAAAAATCCAATATAATACTGAAAGATAGTGATTAATTACTTATTCTGATCTTGTTGATATTATTAATTTTAATATTAAAAGCGTAGTGTTTCATAAGTAATTAATCATAACCTTAATCAATACCTTATGGTACAAATTTCTGTAAAGATAGATGATTTTAATCAGCTTGTGAAATAAAACTATAAAAAAAAATAATGAAGTGTGAGATATTAGCTTATTTATCGGAATGCGAAGAATAGATATTTGACGTGATTTTATTTTATACAACATTAAACGTTTCAAGATAATTTTGCTTGTGCGCAATGTAGTTTAAAGTTAAAGAAAAAAAAACACATAGACTATTTAAGTACAATTACTTTTCAGAATAAATGTTACCGTTAAATGTTACCGTCGTGGAGAATGAGGTTTGGATGATAGTTTTATTTTCATACACAAGACTGCCATGTCGTGTGAGTTGTATTATCATTCACACGGCGCAGCGATTAGTGAGATTCAAGTCGGAAGATAGCTGTTGCATACTTATTACCCTGTACTAAAGACTAATAAGAGTTTGGACGCGAACT
Organism: Trachymyrmex septentrionalis; assembly: GCF_001594115.1. Lineage (NCBI taxonomy): Eukaryota > Metazoa > Arthropoda > Insecta > Hymenoptera > Formicidae > Trachymyrmex > Trachymyrmex septentrionalis. The sequence continues at coordinate 1,312,754 of NW_017304136.1, read as the reverse complement.
ACATTTTGCAGGTCTCTAGTTTTAGCAAAATCAGCGAAAGAGAATATACTATTTCTTTCTCTTTCTGTTCTATCTTTTTTTTATCCCTCTTTCAGGAATTATTAAAAAATGCAGACCAATCAGAACTGCACTGAAAAAAAGTTTGATAATAACTATGAAATGTTTAAGAATATAAATAAATGTTAAGAATATAAATAACCAAAAATTATTTAATTAATATTATATAATACAATTTAATTTCTATAAATATTAAATATACGGTAATTGTTTGGTAATACTTATTAAACATTTAGATAATTTAAAAATATTTTTTATTATATAAAACAAACATTTAATTAGGATTATTTCACTAAACATTTAATAGTTATTATTAAACTTTTTTCGGTGTGCTTGTCACATGTCCAGATTTTTATCGAAAGGATTTCTAATTCGTACAATAAAATGTGTATCGCGTACGATTACGTCGAGTGCCACGCAAAGTACGATTATTTTATTATTGTGATTACTAATATGCGAGATTAATCACATTTTCACAAATATTGTATTACAGAAGTACGGTCGAAACAATTAAGAGAAAGAGGTAATTCGGTAATGGCGGACCAACTGTGGGGTAAGTAAATTATTATCTCTTATTTAACTTGTTAACTACAAAAGGAATCGTTTATAATCGTATTATATGCGCGGGTAATATTTATTCTATGAAATATTATTCTAGTCATTGCTGTAATTTACATATATTAAGTTCTACTTCACAGTTCAACGTAATTCCGCTGTAACACAACTCCGTCGCTGCGAACGCATGTATCGTATCGGTGAGTAATATAATGTTATTTTATTAAGATAATAGATTGGCGAGGAAATTATATAAGATATGTATAAAATATAAAAGTATATGAAGGTTAAGAATAAAAAAGAATATAAATAAGTTAACATCTTATGAAGATTTTATAAAAATTATATCTATTATATTTTCAGAAAGGAAGAAATTATTGTAAATATTTAATCTAGAAATTGTATAAGCACTATTGCATATTTTATACAGAAATTGGTAAAATTTTTCGAGAAAGGCAAGCGCGGACATCAAGATATACATATTTTATTGGATTAATTTTTTATCATAAAATTTTGTTTAAGTAGATTATCATAGAATTTAATTTTTTATTAGATTGTTATTGTTCAAGTTATTAAAAATATGAAAAAAAGAAAATAGATAGAATGAAATTATGATGAGCAAAAAATTCTCTATAATATATTTAATTTAGAGAAAATAGAATATAAAATTTTTATTTAAATTTCATTACGGTATTCTTTTTTCATGGACAATGAAAATAGAGGAAAAGCAAGATATTTATGTAAAATAAAAATGAAAATAAACTGTTTAAAAATAGGGAAGATAAAAAAAAAAATTGTAGAAAAATCTACGTTACTTTACATATCTTTTCTTCTCAGATATTTTTAAAAAATAAAATTTAAAATCAGCGTTTTCAAGATTAAATAAATTAATTTTATGTACTGATACACAGAATCCAACCAAATTATTTTTAGATGAGCTATATATGCAGCTCATTTTTGGGTACTTTAGCAAATTGTTGCTGTCTCTTCCTTAATATATGTCTTATAAACATCATTAAAAAACAAATAAAAAATATTCTATTATTAAATAGTATATTCCAATCGTTTATTTAGAGAATAATAGCAAATTACTAATTTTATTTTATTTTTAAATAAATAAAGCAGTTTTATGTTTTAATTTTTTATAGCTTATCTATAATATATTCATCGTTTTGACTTTATATCATTTAAAGCAATACATTTATAGTATTACAAGCTCCAATTATCTCATTATATATACAATATCGCGAAATATTCTACAACGTATTCGTGCAATAGATATTTTAATAATGTCAGGTTTCACGAGTGTAATCGTTAACTTTTTATGTTCAATTTAGTATCTTTAACTGATTTAACGAAAATGTAACTATTGAACGGTCTTGTCTTATATAAGATATGAGACTTTATTTTGAGCATTTCATTTAATGCATTTTTTAGACAAAATTCATATAACAATTAGGATTAAATTAACCGCTTGTATAGACACGTGTAACAAAATGTAACTTTGCAAAGGTTATTGCAAGAGTTGCAGGTGTACGTAAATGTATTCTAAATGTATTTACGCTTTAAGTTCAAGAGCGACGCTCCGAGGAGTTTAAGTACTCTACGGGTTTATGTTTCACGCGCACCGCACTTTGTGTGCATTTAAAATTTCGCATCATAAATAGCTTTTTAAATTTTGAAGAGCGCGTCTATAGTTACTGAGAAACGCGAGGAAAATATAACAGCCGTATAATGAACTGAAGGTTTGCGTTTGACGGCTTTGGCTTTGCTCCATTCGTATGTAAATCTAACGCGGAGAGCGTTTGTGTAATTTGTAAACCGAATAGCACTGAGCAAAGCACTTTCTACTTTTGAATAAATTTTAATGAAACCTAACGAGAAATTTTCTGAAGATGCAAAAAGGAAAGATATTGAGAATATCTTTTCACAGAATGGCATAGATCATGGAAATTATGTGCGCGTCAACTGAAGCCATAACATTTTCATCGCAGTAATTGCAATGTCAATAAAAGTCGTAGCACAAACTTTTGCATAACGCACAATGCACAGTGCATAAAAATATCAACCAATTAAAATTTCTCTTTTCCGTAAAATGGAAGGAAAGGAAATATTCTGATTGATTCTCTTATGCATTGTGTGTTATGTGTTATGCAAAAGTCTGCGACAGTCTGCCTACGGGCCATTTGTCCAATTATTACCTGTGTACATTACCTGTAATTATTATCTGTGTACAAATACGAGTTTTAGTAGACTCTGTAATGGACATATAACACATGGGCATATGTTGGCGGTCGGAAAATTGATCGATGCGTATGCGATGTTATGAAATGGAGCAAACGTCTTTTGTCACCTAATCGAAATCCAATGCATCTTCATTCGAATATACCGAGGAGGCCCGCTAGATTCTACTAATACACTGTTACAATCCTCCGCGTATCTTTTAATTAAATGTTGACACATTATCTCTTTCCTTTATTAATTAACGGAATATTGAGAAGTGTTTTATGATTATGTATTTAATATTTTGATCAAATTATGCATTGTAACATGAAATTCTTGCTTCCTATATTTTGAGATTATTTTATATAATAATACTTTCAAATATAAATTTTATATATTAAAGTAATACTTTTAAATAATGAATAGAATTAAGAGTTATTACTTTATTCCTATACTATGAGCAAACAAGACTTAGAATATCGGAATCTAAATCATAAACTAAAATTAACGCCTAAAGAAATTTAATATTGGAAAGTAGTGATTAATTATTTATTTTGAATTATATAAACACTGTTATTTAGTGCTTTTAGTATTCAAAATAAGTAATTTTTAATAAAAAATTAGATTTTTTTAAAAGTAGAAAGTTGAGCAATTAAAATTCAAATGATAGGTTAAGTCGTGGCTTTACTTTTTTTTTTACTGAATTTTGTAATTTTATTATTTTTATTACACTTTAGCGTCTTTGAGTATTTAAAAGGTGAGGTTGTATGATGATTAATTACTATAATTACGTTTTTGTATAGACGTAAATTTCAGGAAAGTCAGTATGCCAACGTAACTTCCATTGCTAAACATTTCTTTGAAAAGTATAAAAAAAGAGTATAACTATATAAATTTCAGTTTGATAATTGATCAATAATTATAATTTAATAATTTTTTGAATCAGTATCAAATGTTTTTAAGTTGTACACGTTTCTATTAAGAAGATTTCAACGAGAAATGCATTAGGAATATATATATCACGCATTTGTAATTTATACACACAGCTGTGCGTAATTAGCAGAGACGAATTAAGAATTTAGTCTCTTTTACAGATATAAATATTTGAGAAAATATGCAATTATTCTTCTTGCACTCGTATAGATCGCTTCGTTGCGAATTCATTACGTCCATTTAGGACGACCATTTTTATATCCGATAATTACATTCCATTTATTCTCTTCTCCGCAATCACTCTACTCGATTAGATAGTATCTCAACATTAATTATGTGCGGTTAAATCACGCGCGTGTATATATATATATATATATTATCGTACATAATTTAAATATTAAAAAATATTTATTACATTTATCACTATTTCATATAATTTATTGTATCTTATTTAAAAAGTTGCAGCTGCAATATTTGCAAGAATAAAATAGAGGCAGCAGCGTTGGCTGAAAAATAGAAACTTATACCTAATCATTTTTCACTCCGTTCGGAACGCACAAACGATTGTAGGCAATAAACGCTTTTGTAGCCAATCGATATCCGGCATGTATCACTAACATGTCAAAATACATATATATTTTTCTCTGAAACAAAGGAATCATCCCCTGGGGCCGCTTCTCTTCCCTTTTTCTCTTTTTCTCTCTTTCTGCGGCCAAAAATCAACTAAGCACCCTAGCGTGTTACTGTAGAGGATAAATGGAACTTTTCCCTCAAACTTTATTGACCGAAAGTTGGAAGAGTTAACGTCTAAGTGTCGGAAATAGAAGTCCATGAAGATGCAGACCGAGACTCGTCTAATTACGAATTATGGCCAGACTTTAGATTTGAGCTGTCTTCTCTGAGATATTCGTGGTAGCAGGATAATGACTCGGAATATCTCACGTACACTTGCGATCTTTGCTTCGTCGTTAACCTGACGAACAGTCATTGCACATTGCGTTTAAGACTAATTGGGAAGGCATTTTTCAGTGAACGCTTTCATACCATCGAATGAAGCGTCATCGCGTTGTAATCACATTTTTTTCATTTCGCACGCAGTGAAGAAAATTGGACGAAAGGAACAGAAAAAAATTATTAGTAACATTGAGATACAACTTTTTAAAACGCTTGTAGATGTTTACGAAAAATGTATGATGTTTGAAATTAATTTTTATTGTCCTTACTATTAGAACGAAATTTCTACTTTCATAATCAGTCTGCATCCAAAAAATTGTGTATCTTATCTGAACATATTCTGTATGTCTATTGTATAATTTTTCTACCAGCACAGTAAAGTGGCTACTTGTTTTTAGCTATAAAAGGTCTTTGCGATCTGCGCATTTATTCATCATATAGGCAGTAAAAATTACCATAATGATTTATTATGATAAGAAAAGCCAAAGACATATTTTGGATTTTTTGCATGTAACGCGGTTCTCGTTGCTATGGATATTATTGGAGAATCACTGATGTTATTCATAAGGGAAGGAAATCGTTGGACTCCCCGCAGCTACTAAAACGGAGCCGATAAGTCGAGTTTACGAGGGTTAGATAAAGCCAATATCATCAGGCTGCTGAATATTATCGTTTTATGTGAATCTTAATGCCGTTTACATGCGTATTCCCTGGATTTCTGAATTTGATGTGCATGTATTAGTCGATTATGTAGCATTGTTCACATTTGCAATTGGTCATATAGATTTACGTCATTTGCCATAATTATTAACACTCAACCTTTTCTTAATACTCATAGATCGCAGACGCTATATGTCTCTTCTTCGAAAACAAATATAATTTATAATATTCTATAGTAATAATTGCATTAAGGCATGGCATTTACGCAAAAATCAACTACCAATAATCTTTCATTAAAAATTTTGAAAATATGTACTTTTATGTTATTTTTAATGCTAAATTTAATGGTGTAAAAATAAATTAATAAAAAAATTGTTTTTCTATTTTTTTGAAAAAAAAATAGACAAATTAACAAATATTATCTAAGATATGATCCTGAACCACATTTAAGAGAGGACATTCACGCAAAAATCAATATCAATAATCTTTTATTAAAAATTTTGAAAATATAGAGGAGAATAACTATGAAATGCATTATACGATCGCTATCAGTAGTTTCTTGCTGTGCCATGTACCAATAAACGTGTAACGCTATTTTCAATGGATATTCAACGGATATTGAATTGATATTGCATTGATTGATGAGATAATTAGACGTAAGATGCAATACTGTTGTAATAATTACAGAATTTCTTTTGTAAATATGAAATATTTATGATTTATTTAGCATCTTATAAAGGAAGTGAGGCGATATTTATTCCTTTCTCGGCATGCTGCGACATGCACAACGAACAAAAGACTAGAACGTGAACTGAAATTGTCTAAAGTTCCATCTAAACTTAATTAATTGAAATAGTTCGTATATCGGTTTTGACCGGGTGAGAGAGTAAGATAAAGAACGTGCGCGAGATTACTCACAATCAGTTGCATCACTTCGTGTAAATACGTTACAAGTACTGACACGACACTGTACTTTAATTACTTAAACGTCATCAAACACAAGAAGTGTAACAATTTCCAACATGAGTTTATGAAGTTCATTAATATCCGTTTCTTCGTTCATGAAATATTCAAAAGCAACGATTTTATTTATTTATATTCCCTTTCTGATCAAATATTATCTATTGTTGACATTGGAAAAAAATACCAAAATGAGAGGGAGAGACAAGAACTTAATCGCGTAATCGCATAAGCACTTTCACGTCGCATATGCGCCTTTTCGTTTTAAATCATCTTTCGATCGTGGAACGAAAGCAATTTCAGCGTCTAAACTATGCACGGATATTAATTCATTTTATACATACCCTCCGTTTGCTCCGAATGTTTTCGAGTTGTCTGGCTGTGGCTTCCCCGATGCTTTGCGAGCCCCACAATTCCAGGCCGACCCTGGCATAAGTAAACGTCATGGATCCGATTGGTAAAAAGTATGTCAATATCATGAAGATAACGTTGTACCTGAAAGTCAATTAAATTTATATCGCCTCATAAGAACAAATTTACTTGATGTAATATCGAACATCATCTATTCTACGAAGTGTTTCAGGAATCGCGTACTTTCTTCTAAGATTCTTTAAGGAAACTAAATCTTTCTGTTCTATGGAGAGTGTTCAAGGCTTCATTATTAAGTTGACATCAAAACTTAAAGCACCTCCGTGCTTTAACAGTCTTAAAAGATTTAAACAGACAAGAAAGATTTTATTTTCTCCAGTTAATTTCATTTTTCTTTCTAATTAATTTTACTTTTCTTTAACAGAAATGAATTTAAGATTCAATTACATTCAATCTCTTAACACATCGAAAATTAAAAATGGAAATCCGAAAATTAATTGCGCACAGATTTTTGTTGAAACGTCGATTTTAGAATGATTATAATCGAAAGCGATTAATTTATTAATAAATTTATTATTATGAAATTCATCACACATGCGGATATTTCGCAATTGCACGTATGTTTGATCTAATTTGTAGTTCAGACAATCAAATTTAACTAGATTTAACTGGTATTTCAGGAGTCGCAGGTTATATTCGTGTATAGCACTTTCAACATAAATTTACATTGGATAGTGGGAAAAGCAATGACACGTTATGCTCAAAGGGAGAACGAAAATAACGTGATATCGCGGTCTTCGCGGGCACATTTTTGTTCAGAAGGATCGTGGCGTGTAACCTCTTTCAAAGTGCATGCTAAATGCCAATTCAACGCCGAATTAAAAATAATACATGGCCGATTCGGTAGATGCACCAGTCACGGTGGCTGATATTACGCGAGTGCACATATTATTAGACCTAATGTGTGGATGTTTGATGTTGTTTGTTGACAAAGTTATCGATGGCATTATCAAGTCGTAATTGGACAGGTGAGTTAAACCGAACTCACGTTTCGAACATGAAAACTCGTGTGCAATTATTTACATGTAGATATGTACGTGGCTAATGATGATTACGTAATTGTCGTTAACCTTTAGTAGCGGAATATAATGATTTGCAGTGTAAAATGTGCAATGGAGAAGAAACAGTTAAATAAATTACACGCAACGTATGTATAAGTTACGAACTTTCGTCGGAATTTAAGATAAAGTGCAAGCGGAATTTTAAAGTAAGTTTACGAGTTTTTAAAAGTTTATTAAAGTATTGCGCAACCAATTAATTTAATTCGCATTGAAAAGCTAAGAGACATGGTGACTAAATTATCAAATAAAAATCTCGTGTTTTTATCGCTAGTGGCCAACACCACTAATTTTTGCGGATATAATCTACATGCATTAATTATGTTAATTATGACATCCGAAAACGATGCTAACGGCTGTTAATTTTCTAACGGAGCATTTAGCTCGTCATGATGAGGACGTTGAAACGCACTTAGCATTAGGATTATTAACAAACGATAATGAATTGATCAATGGATTATCGCGTTCGCTGCAATCAGATTACGAGGTGTCGCAAGCTATTATACAACAATCGAAATTTCGGATTCCACGTTACGCTTGGAAAACCGGTGTTTATTTCGAACGAATAAAAATTACTGATGCATAAATTCATCAGATTATACTCGCGTAGTTCCAATTTAGAATACTTTATGCGAATTTAAACCGTGGAGGTCCGTAAAAGCTTTAATCGTCAGCATTCGACAGTAGTGAATGAGCAAATCCAGTAGCAAAGCAGAATATTCGAGAAACGATCGATGAATGGCGTTTTGCTACAATGATACTGATATTTATACAAATTTGTTTCCGCTACAATAATACTGATATTTATACAAATTTGCTTAAGGATTACGCGAGGATTAGATTACATTATGCTTGAAAACGTATCGCCCGAAAGAAGAAAATGTATTCAAAAAATTTTTAGAATATCGAGGAAAAGCTAATCTTATATTATATAAGATTATATGTAGATTGACTCAAATACGAAATCGCATTTAATAAAATTGTACACATTCGAGAGCAGATAAAATGTCATGGACGATAAACGTTTAGCATTAATTCATGAACCTAACTTAACAGACACTCTGTATATAAATTTGGATATAATTCGAAATAAATTCTTATTTTTAATTTTTTCTCTATTTTTAAATTTTTTACTTTTTTTGTGATTAACTTTTCTTTTTTCCAATAACTTGATATGTAAAGAATAAATGTAAAAATGGATAAATATTGTATATTTCCTATTTACGTATGCAATATTTGTTTATTTATTTATTTTTATTATTACAGTCCTGATAATTTCAGAATTTACGACCGCAATTAATCTTCATTAATTTAACACGCTCGAAGCAATGTATGATAATTATAGAACATTATCATATATAATTGCATTATAAACCACACCTTTGTAAGGTGTGGTTTATAATGAATTTTTCACGTAGTAACATAAATTTTCTTTCTCGTTTCTTTAAACGATATTATCGTTTGTCTATGTATACTGCTTTGTTATTATACCAAGCGTACGACTAATTATGAGCTTATAATATATGTTTATTGATAAAGTTTCGAAAAATTAATTTAATAGATGCTTTTATATCGAGCTATTGATGAAGAAATGTGCTTTGAAACTCTTGTTACGCGCTTTGAATAAGTGAAGAGGCGAGGGGCGAAACATGGGAAAGTTTCGTGTCGTGTGAATCTTCTAATCGCAGAATAGAAGAGATTCTTAGGCTAGAGATTATAGAACGATGGATAGAATCGCGTGAACTTGGATTAAGCGCAAGTTATTTTGGGACGAACTGTTCGAAACGGCATTTATATCAGGATTCGAATTTTCCTGGCTATCGTACTACGGGCGTCGCCTATGCGTGATTTTAGTGATTTTACATGTCGTGCCATGCACGATAGCACCGAGCTCTGGGTATACTGTCTGAATCTTTCAATTAGGAAACAGCACACGCTTCGGAGCGAGTACGTTATCTCGGCGAGTACGTTTTCGCAGACTTATCTTAATGGACGATCGTACGATGCGGGACGCAAATGTGGAACACAATTCAGATTTTCATCTGTAATTACAATCCGATCAAAGCTTGAAAGATTTAATCGCGCGTGATTGGAGTAAGTATTTCGAAGACACGCGATACATTTACGATACACCGAATTGAAGGTATTATTAACTCGATTTATCGCTTCTCTCTTATCACAGTACCTGGAAATACTTCATAGTAAAATGAGAGACTCATTAAGACAGCGCAATATGCATGGCACACACTGCAAGACACACGTTCACGTACGTGAGAGACAAACCGATTGCAATTGGTCATGACCGGCAGGCGTAATCGTTTAACGATCATAAATTATAAACGGTGTAATAGTATTGCGTGATAGTATTGCGGATATATACGAGTATGTGTATATGAGGTAACGACACTTTTATGGGTCTTCGGAAAGTGACGCTTTTATCTTTCGTGACTCGCTTAACTGTACGTTATAAAAAAACGCGAATGGTAATTGTGTTTAACTACAGTAACTTATATGTATACGCGAACGCATTGTGGATCTTTGCAAGGTATTCATACGATCTTAAACATGTTACTGTTTAGTATTTGATCAAAATTGAAATGAAGAAGCTTACTTACATCTGCACAATAATAATAATAATAATAATGATAATAGAAAAAAACATCGATTAGATTAGAGAAATAAATTTTCGTGAAAGATCAGACGAATGCAAATATATAGAAAGAATTATGGAATAAATTTTACAAATATGTATTCATTATTAAAACGTTCGGCTTACAAATATTCATCGTAGCTGAGTCCATTATCGTCTGTGTTCGGCCAATCGCTGTAGCAGACGACGCGGACTTCGCCATTCATGAAGTTCTGAGTGTACGTGGTGTAGAAAAGTAACATCGGTAAAGATAAAATTGCCCCGATGATCCAAATTATGATTGCAACGCACAGCGTCGCCTTTTTTCCCATACGTGGTTTCAAAGGATTCACGATGGCCATGTACCTAAAACAAGTCCATATTTAATAATAAATTATAATTATAAATAATTATAATTCTGGTCCAATAAATAAAGAGTTTGGTCACAGCCTATATAATTAAAACGATTAGTATTCTTGATTGTGAATTAAATCAATTCGATCAAAAAGATAAATTAAAATACAATCTAAAACATTTTATTTAGAAATACTTTCGTTTTTTAAAATGTTATTGTACATATGAAAAATAAGCTTGTTACGGATATGAAACCAACAATACAATCCGTATTACTTTAAAATGTCGAGATATATTGTTATTTTTATCAAAGCAGAATTATACCCTGAGAGTTGCGGAGCGTCTACGGTGTCGGAATCTTAGACGACGTTTTTCATCATAAAGTCTCCGGATGATAAGAGCAGGCTGCATCGTGGGGAGTAATAGATCAGGCACACGCAGCGTCAGCTTTTTTCTCCGAGATGAAACGAGCGGAGAACGTGCGCGGGCAAAAATGTCTCAAACGAGAAAGACGCGAAAGAGAGTTGCAATAAGAGACCTAACCATATCATAACGTTATGGTCGCGATAGTGAAATCATGTTTGCGCGACTGATGTACTATCGCGGGTGAATGGAGCTCTAAGAACCGCCGAAGGCGAGCGTACTAGTACATATATATATATATATGAGAGAGAGAGAGAGAGAGAGAGAGATATCAAATCGTAAAATTCGTATTACCGAAAGCGAGCAAAGATTGGTGCTAGGAGGAAGAAGATGGAAACTGCTGGTGGAGCGTGTCTTCCTGCAATTCGACGAACGGAAGTTCGTGCGGAGGAATGTCGATTCGTCGTTCAGACAATAAAACGACGAAAGCAGTTCGCGAAATCCATTTTCTAATATCCAATAGACAGGTTATTTGGCGAGACGATGTAGGTCAATTCATGGTCGTACACTAGGATCGTGTCCTCGTTCTCGTGAAATTACGGTGGCTCTTTAAATGCCATTATGAACGGTTCCGTTTTTACACTTTCGGGAAACAGTATTCGGCCGCAACGTTCTCTTGAGAAGTCTCGGAAGATAAAATCGTGTAACATCTTATTTCGTCTTATTAATGTGTCGTGTAACATTATATAACGTCAACATAAATTTTACGGTAATTTTATTTACGGAATGGTTTAGTATACGTGCGTGTTTTCAATGGTAAGCGGTTGAAACGCGAGAAGGATGGATAATGATGACGATAATGATGGGAATTTAAATCCATGGTTATGCGAGCCATCGCATAAATTCTCTAATGGTCTTAATAACAATATATCAAATGTCAGATGAATTTTTATCCGATTTTTTTTCCAAGAGGAAAAAAATATTAAAACGCTAAAGTGAATCTCTTCGTAATTTTGAGTAAAATCCTAGTTAGAATTTTCCTCCTGACTGCGCATTAATGCGACTCATGAAGAGAATAATACATTTATGAGTCGTCGTAGTTGCACAAGCGACGTGGAAATCTAGAAGGTTTTGCTTAGAGGAATAGAACAAGATGGTAGTGAAATTAATGAACAAAGAAACACTTTTTTACTTCGCTGTGACCCACTTCGGCGGGCTATTCGTTCAAGGGCCATGTTTCTAACAAGCAGATATTACAAAGACAAACGCATCTACGCCTGAGATGACGTTTTGAGCGCATTTACGATGTTTACAATCATAAAGATCGTAATACCAATAATAAAATGCCTTCGTATAGACTGTGAGGCGAGTCGAGGCCACGGTTCCGTCTTTTTGTTCCTTCTGTTGTAGAAGCGCAAAAGCTAGGCACGGATTATTGTTCCTTCGAATAGAATTTCAGCCTTTCGTGTGGAGATCTGATCGGATCTGAGTTTGATCTTGCTTGAAAGGAATGCCGAGTGTTTTTCGTTCCGAGCTACCATACATACATCCGACGTTTCAATTCCTCTATTCTATTCTCAAAGATAAAGTTTTGAACGAAGTTTCGATCGCATTTCTCTCGCCACGTCATTTCTTTCCTTCGCCGCTTTTACCTCTATTGTTCTTCCTTTGCCTTCGCGATTTCATGCGGACTATCTTACACGTGTAAAAATGTCTTTCAAATAATATATATTTCTTTTCAGGAAAAATGAGGCAGAGTGATAAAACATTATTTTATGAAATATTGTCGATTTAAATTATGTTTCATGCTTTTAATAGTCGTAATTTTTAGTTTTGTAAATTATTTCAAATGTGTTTATATTATACTTTTATACTTTTCAATAGAAATATCAACTTCTGTAAATGATAATATTCTGTCTCTCGAAAGTGTTTGAGATGTATTTTGGAAAATATGAATGACGTGTC
>NW_017304136.1:1291456-1299514 GCF_001594115.1 Trachymyrmex septentrionalis | reverse complement strand
ACTTTTATACTTTTTAATAGAAATATCAATTTCTGTAAATGATAATATTCTGTCTCTCGAAAGTGTTTGAGATGAATTTTGGAAAATATGAATGACGTGTCTTGTTGTACAAGATGTATTTCAACCTCAAATGCATATCTCGTTTCGAGGTAGATTGGTATATATACATGTAGTTACAATTTGCAGGAACGTTATTGCCGCCAAAGGTATAAGAGAGCGAGAGCGAGAGCGAGCGAGCGAGCGAGAGAGAGAGAGAGAGAGAGAGAGAGAGAGAGAAAGAGAGAAGTAAAACGGAGCAGCGTCTTACTCTCCGCTTTTAGCATAGCATGGTTATTAAACATCAAGGAAATATCCTTGACGTTTCTCAATGTGCTTTTTGCCCCTTACACAAATGTTAATCCACAGATGAACGTCAAGACGTGGCTGTAATGCATGTACGGATGCACGCTCGGTCTTTGTCTGGTAGTACGAAGATTTCCACTTAAAGCTCATGATTTAATTCCAAGTTAATATCAATGTTTTAATCTAAAGACAAAAACGTTATTACGCAAAACCAACTTGAATTCCTGAAACGAGAGAGCATTATATTATCGCTAAGATTTTATTCCGTACTGTTCACTTTTAAGATTTTAATTTAACGCCGTCCGTTTTCGGCATGTACTCGTAAATTTACATGCGTACTCGTATTAAATCCGATGTAGTTGGGAAACTCATTGGAATTTCAATGTGAAAGCAAGCGATTGATGAAAAAAGTAGCGTCGCAGAACACTGTTTTTTCCCTAGATTATCTACAAAGCGTTAATTTGTAACGCGTTTGTACGTAACGCTCGAAATTAAGGATCAGGATTTTGCAGAGATAAACTATTCATGTGATGAAACTATTCATTTGTCGAGACGAGAGAAAGTTAACTAAAGAACATTTTTGCTTTTCATGAATTATCCACAAAGTCAGGTTGCTACGATACAGAGTGCAGACGGTTCTCGATACTTTTGCTAGTAACCAGCTTCAAGCATTCGCCTCAAGTAAAATGGTTTTTTACTTTTTACTCCTTGCAGAGCCACATACCTTTTCCGGTACGACGACGCAGTCATCATCAACTCGAGAGTAGGAATTGAGGAAAGTCTTGACCTCTTTGCGTCCGACTTATACGCTTACTCGTACTACTTTTAATCCGCTGTGGCTTTCCTTACTTCGGCTAGTTTTAATTTTGGGATTACACATAGATTTTCATATATATGGACCTTTCAGACTGGATATTTTTAAGTATAATAAAAATACATATTTATTTTTTCAGTAGACTGCTAGACATCATAGAATATGAAACATAAATGCAGGGATGGAAGGTTACTTTTACCGTTATTTCTATCGTTCTTCTTAAAATAACGATTTGATAACAATATTGCAATTTTTTTATAACGATAACGATGACTAATTAAAAGTTAAGTTTGGGAATGTCACTTTTGAAAAGTGACTTGTCATCATTACGCATTATTTATTGAAAAAAGTAATTCATTACTTGTAATGCTTCGCCTCGGTTACTTTTAAAAGTAACAAATCGGCGCATCACAATTAATGAATTACTTTTTTAGTCACTTCACTTTTTAAAAGTTTTCAGTCTTAGCTTTTAGTGAGTTATTGTTATCGTTATAAAAAATTGCAATATTATTACTAAATCGTTGTGTTTTAAAAGTAACGGTAAAAGTAATTTCCCATGTTTGCATAAAAATGATACAAAATTAAAATTTAAATTTATTTGTTATAAAACCTAGACTATATAAACGTTTAAACAAGATAATTTTTTTAGATCGCATTTTTATTCTTTTTTAAATTCTAATCGATATTTGCCCCAAAATTTCCATAACTGTGTTCGTAGGTTTAGTGTACTTTAAATTAAAATGTATCTTTGCTTATAGTTAACATAATTAATAGATGATAATAATAATAAAATAAAATTAAATGATTTTTTTTATGTTGAAAGTCAAAATCTGAGGAATAATATTATGTAACTTAAAATTACGTAAAGTTGTGAAAACATATTTGTTATAAACATTTTTTCAAAGTTTCGCTGAATTTATCTTATTGTTAATTGAAGGAAATGTTCAGATCTATTGAACTTGTCATATTCGATTAGGTTAAAGAATTTATGTGAAACGGTAGCTGATGTGCACTTCGCAATTTTTTTATATAGATTTGTTGGTAAACCTTTACATTAGAGGACATCTCTTCGATGACCGTGACATATGTTATAAAGATGAAGATACTAATCAACTTTTCCTTTTAAACTAATCGGCGATCTCTTATAATTACTAAGATATTTAGAGTACAATTTTACTAATACTTACTTTAAAAAAGGTAAAAATAAAATAATAATCTTTATCATAAAAAACAAACCTCGATAATCTCGATCTTGACATATGTTCGCAAAGTCATGACTAGTCCCGAGTGACCTTTAAAAGATTTTAGTTGATCACTGTTTATCAATGTTATTAACAAATAATTAACAAGTTCAATCCTTTTAGGTGACGTATACATTTTATGTATTAATTTAAATCTTCACCTTATTAGATAAATAAGTCTACAATATACTAAAAGTAATAGATATCAAAAAGATTAGACAGACCTCTACGCAAGGTAGGGTGTATATTGAAAATATATCTATTAAGTTTCTTGCTAAATGAATGAGGCTAATATGAATACGATAGATAAAATATATATGTGGACGTATAACGAAACAGAGCAAAAAAATCAAAAAATAAATATCAATTTTTTATGGTATAAAATGTATTTCAGTTTGATAAAATAAATACAACTTAGACATAATATCAAAAACTATCAATACGCTCATGAAAATCAAATCTTCTTTTAAACATAAATTCAGCTAAATAACTGATATAATGTTCTTTTTTTGGGTCAAATCAAGAAATATTATTTCATACTTCTCGCCACACTCACTCAATATGCTGACTGTATGCTTCACTAACTGGACAAAATGATATTTGTGATTCACAGTTTCGTGAATATAATTCTCATTTTTCAAATATTGTAGTATATAATTTCCAATAATCAGAAATAATCGTAGTATCCGGCATAATCTATGTTGTCTTGTTTAATTACATTTAATAAAGTGGTAGCAGTACGATTAGAAACTAGTTTAATAAATAATTGTTTAGATTCTTGTTCAAAATCTTGAAATATCTATTGACCAGTAACTAGACATCCTTTATTATATTTCCGTTTTCTCAATTTCGCTTCGTCTATTTCAACAATTTTGTGCTCTCCTCAAGAGACTCACTGCTAATATCGATCCATTCAACACAAAGCTACAAAATCCATACAATAATAATGTAATAGAGAGAGAAAGAAAGAGAGAGAATAAAATAATAAATTATGTGCTTAAATAAAATACCTCGCGACAAAAATTTAGTGGATAATTGTTTTCGATGATAACATTTCGATGATTGAAGTTCTTATTCTAAAAATGCATGTTGTGGTGATCTAATCATCAAAAAATAAGCAATAAAACGACATACAAAAGATTTAAACGACTTTCGGAAAACCATGTTCTAGATAATGCACTTATTTTAAAGTTATACCATTTTTTACAACATCGTTTCTTTCCTTCCTGTACATATTTCTTAAGAAAAAATGTTTCAATATACTGTGAAATATCATCAGTTACCGAATAGTTAATTAGTATATTGAAACACTTTTTCCTAAGGAATTGTACAGAGTGACAATAAAATATTTGTTCACACACACACATTACGTTAATGAAACACAATAATTATATCGTGGACAATTTAACATTCTACGAATAATACGATGATCAATCAAATAATTTAAAAGTTTATTTGTATCATCGATAACACTGAGAAACTCGTAAAAACGCATGTTTACGATTCAAACGACGCATAACTAATATCTGATAAACAAGGTCAATAGTAATACTAAAGTGTAAATATTACCTTGAAATAACTTTGATTCTGTATATAATACATATATATATATATATATATATATATATATATGTACATTATACATCATATACAAGGTGTCATATACAGAAAATAATGAAATTTTGAAAATGAGTTTTATATAAATATATCTCAAAAAACTATAAGAGACCGTCGATTAATTTGTAAGGAAAAGTTGATCAGTACCCTTATCTCTATAATATATGTCAAGGTCAAGATCATTAAAGAGATGTTCTCTAATATATAAGGAAAATACCAGCTTTGTTATAATCTCGAAATTATACATTCCTAAAATGTATAATTAGCAATTTTTAATTTGTCAGGTTAATCTGATACGTATAATTTTCTATAAATGAAGCTATATTCACAAAATGCAAAATAAAATGTAATGGTACAGTGGTGAATTTTTTTGCGAATAAGTATATTGTAACAATTCGCCACATGTTCCGGATATATATATTTAATCGTATTCTGTATTATGCAGCTGCGCACCTTTTTGTATGATATAGATAGATTTGAAAGACCTCTCTGGGACGATTGTTAAATATTTCTTAAAGTTTTATATTGAATTTTAATAAGGCTTACGATCTTTATTGAAAGTTGATAAATAGATGTTCTTGGAAGAGAAGTAGCTGTCACATATCCTGCATGTTTTCCGCACGTGGGAGCGATTCATAGAAAGGAGGGCTACGAAAATTCCCAGGGGGGACAAACCTCCGACAAAATTACCTTTTGTCGGAGGTTCGTCAGAGTAGAAAGATGGTATAAATTGCACCATTCTATATTTTGCTAAAACTTGAGAAAGTTCTCGAAGATCCTGGGTCATGGTCCTTCGAATCATTATTGTACCACCATGATAATAAATTACAAAGAATATTAACCCGCGTCTCCTTTCGAGATAAACTTAGGAGATACATGAAAGTTTTGACGAGCAAATAAATAACTTAGATTAATGCGAGCCCGTGTACTTTTCTACGACACTATTATAAATTTTGTCGTTTCAATGTTATTCTAGAAATAAGCCGTATGATTTTCTATTTATTTTCTTGTTTGTACTTTGCCGTTTGAATG
Source organism: Trachymyrmex septentrionalis (assembly GCF_001594115.1). Classification (NCBI taxonomy): domain Eukaryota; kingdom Metazoa; phylum Arthropoda; class Insecta; order Hymenoptera; family Formicidae; genus Trachymyrmex; species Trachymyrmex septentrionalis. The sequence goes on along the minus strand of NW_017304136.1, from coordinate 1,294,468 downwards.
ACACGCGTAAATCTGTCAAAGGAATTTCTTTCAGCGCAAGAATGAAGATACTCTTCAAATATAATTTAAAATGCAAATTGACTATAAGCAGAGAGTATAAATTCTCAACTAGATTATTTGTTCTTTTTGCGGTGTAAAATCACATCACTATCTATGTATTAATATTACAATTTAGCATGCCAAACATATTACAGCAAAGGTGGTCAACTTTTTTGTCTGGTAAGCCATTGTAAAGATTTTAACATTTTTTATGTACCACTCTCTGTTACAAATTAACTACAAAAACTATAATAGTATAACAAAACTCAATCAACGGGCGAAGTAAGAGTCAACCACATTTTTTTAAATTTCCATAAAACTATATATTATATTAACTGCGATGAAACATCACGCCAAAAAATTAGACTATAAACTAATAAATTACAAGTTACAAGTTTCGGCTACCGGTTTGAGCCCTCTTCAGACATTAGTACAATGAAAAATAACAGAATAAAATCAATTGTCGCAAGTATTCGCATATTCCGAATAATCACAGTTCGGGTGAGTCTTGATCTCGAAACATAATTTCCGTATGGTTGAACAGTCAAAAGTATTAAAATTGTCATTGGTGAAGTTCTAGTTAATAAAAAGGATAAATTAAAAACAAAAACCGTACTACCGACAACTACGCATAAATAAAATAATATAAAATACCGAAAATCCAACAAAATCAATAAAAATTATTTCATAAAAAACTCACCAGAAATCATATGTAAGAAGTTTGAATTAATATGTCCAAAAAGAAATAAAAAACTTATGAAATATGTACAGTGAGAAGGAGCGCAGATATGTAAAACAGACATTATGTATCGATTTTTTTATTTTTATAATAGTATAATTTTACTTATACTTTCTTCTCTTACATTACAGTAAAATGACTTCTACTGTTTAACAAACAATAAATTTCTTTTACTTTCATTTATGTTCGTTTTTAAGTAAATCGTTATAAACCATAAACCAAAACATTAATCAGGATTACATTTGTTTGATTTATTTTTGCGCTTAGAGTATTTTCCATCTTTATTCTTTGGCTAGTGGATAGAATTCTTTAAAAAAAATTACATGTCAACTATTAATATACTAAAAATTTTTATTATATATGACAAAAACACAACAATGAAATATCAGCTTAATATCTTCAGCACGAAAACAAACAAATCGCAGCCAGAGACCACAAGTGTAAAAAATTTTAGTGAAGTACGATTGCTATTTTACTGTTATTTTTTATTTGTTTAATTTTTCTTTGACACAGAGGACATTTTCTTTAGGCACTAATGGCACCCATGCCGCAGGTTAATCTCCTCCTTCTCAGGCATTCCTGTGCTATAATATTATATTATTGTATATGGTAGAATTTTGCGATATACTGTGATATAGATAAATTTCTTTCTTCTTTTGCGTTATCTTCTTTTATAATTGTTACGTTGAACGTTCCGAGACTGGAATGCAAGAATTTAATTGATATAGCGTGATTTGCACTACATTATGCACAGCATTGATTTTGCCTTATTAGATTTGCGCTTCACTAATCACTCATTATTCTCGCCAACGATGTCTTCTCGTAACGCGATCATGAATTACGTTTTACAGTCCATAATCCCTTGGCTACTCATAGCTGCTTCGCCGATATATTTTATCAAGCCACGTCATACCCGACGTGGATCCCTCGTTACTGTAATCCGTCGCGACGAACGTTCATCTCGACCGAGCTAACCAACGCAGATTAACCCGTCGAAAACGCCCGAGCCAAGTTATCAGTTCTTGCATTCTGCGGTTTGCCTGCCCCGAAGTTTCTTACCACCAAACTGTTTCTTATCTTCCATTGCTACTCTCGTATCATCCTTTCTTCCATTTTGACGCCGCGTGACAGCACCCCTTTCGCTTTCCACCCTTTGCTTACAATTGCCGTAATTTACATTGTAACTCACCTTGCTGTCCACAAAGGAGTTATAGTTGGTATCGTGCTGCTGTGCTTCGTTGTCAAGTGCTCTATTAGGAAGCCGTTTAACGCTTCGAAACCACGATAGCGCCCACTCTCATCGTCGAATTATTATTATTGATAAAGGGAGGACGTTGATCGATGACGCGGATTCACTATCGGCCAGTCGATGTTTAATCCGGCGGCGTCGGCCGTTAGCGTTGACATCCAGGCTGGCGCGGCGTTAACGTCCGGGTCGGCGTTGACGTTGGCATGTAATTGTAGCTTGCGCAATTGTAGTTATCGCTGATATTCGACCTGGCAACGTCCCAGAATGCCCGGCACCGGAATTGACGAGCAAACGGTACTCTGGCTAAATCGACGATTGATCCATCCGCGTGCGAATATTCCTGTTTCCCATTTGCGGCCTCGCATTGTAATTCGCTTTGTAACTCACGTTCAGATTAGCCTTTTGATTCGGGTTACTGGTACGACAATGGAAACGTGCTGCCGATGGCTGATGTTTGCGATGTGAGGAAGTGGATTGCGGTGACGCTAAAGGCGTTCACCTCAGACCAGAGGTATCGCCCGCCACAGTCGGATGCATGTTCAGGAAATTGATGCTCACGTCTTTGTTTACCTTCAACCCGACATAATAGTTCATGGTGTTTGCGTTCATTTCAAGACTGACACTTGGTCGAGCAACGCTCTCGACGAGTTGAACGCGGATTCACTTCGGCGAGCTATCAGGCACGAGTAGCGTTTGATTCGCAACCCCCGACATTGACATCCTGATCGACGTTGAAATCGGGATTCTCTTTAAGACGAGACACTTCTCTTGTGTCTTGAATTCTCTCGTGTCCGCTGAGATCGATCGAATCTCTGAACGGTATCGGAATTTTAATCGACCCCTCCTCTCCAATTGTTGGTGAGATAGCGCTATCGGTATTTTGATTAAAATTCGCATTGCAGTTCGCGTCTGTACCGCCGCTTATTTATTAGTGCTTTCCAACAAGAGACACAGGATAAAATATTAAATGAATAGGAACAGAGAA
>NW_017304136.1:1289811-1291356 GCF_001594115.1 Trachymyrmex septentrionalis | reverse complement strand
TCGGTATTTTGATTAAAATTCGCATTGCAGTTCGCGTCTGTACCGCCGTTTATTTATTAGTGCTTTCCAACAAGAGACACAGGGTAAAATATTAAATGAATAGGAACAGAGAATAAAAGATTTCAACCTATCAGAAATTGTATATACTAGAATGTACGTTTCTGAGTATCAAATTTGTTATTTCCTATTTCTATTGCCTATGTTTTCATTGTGTTAAGGCTCATCAAGTCTATTTTACGATTGCGTAGGTTGTAAATGATTGTAGTTGTAAAAATTGACCAATCACAGTCGAATATGAGGAGATTATTCGATTGTGATTAGTTAATTTTTATAAATATTGTATAACTACTTACAACTATCTTTATGCACTTGTAAAATAGGCTTTACATATAATGATGTAAGCATAAACTCAGCAAACACCAAGTTGCATGTAACATACTCGTATAACATATGTATAATATAACATACATGTTATATTACAGTTATATTGTTGAATGGGAAATTAGAACTAACATGTACATTACATGTAGCTTGGTGTGTGTTGGGAAAGCATAACATAAGACCGCTGAATGAGCATCCGACATAATGTCATATTGATTTATACAAGATACTCAATGAACTAGTGGTCTTATGTTATGCGGGTTATGTCATTTTATGTGTGTGATGGGCTTTACACAGTATTCATTTCGTTTCTGTTTAACACTGGCAAACAAGGGTGTAATGATTTACTGTACCATTCGTGTCTGTTACTGGAAAGCAAGTTATTTACACTGACCTATCGATCTATAAGATCACAGACGTGATTAATTTCTTTAATCACGTGAAAAGACGCAGAACATTTTGCAGATTATTTGAATATCCTTACAACAATCTAATACTGATTGCAATACTGAAAAACAGTAATTAATTATTTATTTTAAATGTTAAAAGCACTGTTGTTAGTATTTATTTAGTATTCCAAATAAGTTAATAATTAATTACTACTTTCAATAATAAATTGGCTAGTATTAAATTAGATTTCTAGATATCGAGTAATTTTGGAGATAATGCCATTGAAAATTCTTTGACGCTGTAGTCGCGATGATTACGCCGATTGTCGATGTTTCCATAGTGCTGTGTGTTTTTCGATGAATCTATTACATAGATTCTTGACTTTCCGTAACCTTTTCGTTTTCGCCGATCTCTGCATTACATGTTATTAATATACGGTCGATGACAAATCAACGCAATAAATTGTTTCGAATTGTTTACTATCACTGCAACAGGTTGCGATTCAACAGGTTCGGTCGCTTTCGCCTTCGAGTGTCTACTTAGACATCGCCGATGCGTAGTTTCGTTTAATCTGATTTTCCGTTTGAGGATCAGACTCAGATGTCCTGTTGCTTAGAACCGTCGTTTGCGGTTTCGCAAGAATCTGTCCTTGCAACACTCGATTTAGAACTTGGCTTGCATGCGGTTTCTTGTCTCAAAAGATTAATCAAATATGAGTCTCGATAACTTACGATCTTAGTATTACAATATAAATCTAAATTGACGACTCAGATG
>NW_017304136.1:1282463-1289711 GCF_001594115.1 Trachymyrmex septentrionalis | reverse complement strand
AAAGATTAATCAAATATGAGTCTCGATAACTTACGATCTTAGTATTACTATATAAATCTAAATTGACGACTCAAGGATGAATATGTTTTGCTTCGAGTGTTGCCCATTATCTTCGTAATTTTTTGAAAAGTTTCTGACAAAATCTGCTGAATATATTTGAGTATGTCGTGATTTTGCATTTTTATTAACCATGAGATTTTGTCGTATTTGTCAGTAGATGACATTAAACCTAGTATGATATTCATGGGCTCAACGTATCCTGTGCGATTTTTTACATTACTGTAACTTTTTCATAATATATTTTGAAGACCCGGATTGAAGCTGAAAAAAAACTTTAACTGTCCATAGATATGATAAGCCTGCAAGGGTATTTTTTTTGCGTTATTCTCAAATGTGAGAATGTACGAAAGTTCAAAGAGGGTACTTGGGACCCTCTCACATGTGATTAGCTTGTAAGTTTTTGGCGTTCTGGATTCTCTTCATTTTTATTAAATATACGTTTACTGAGTTTCGGATGGTATAAAAGTAAGTACACGAAAATGTAGAACTAAAAAGAATTATATTTCAATATAATAAATAGTTATAATTTCAGTCTTCGGAAATCGCTCGGCCGGGGCGGATTTATTGTTTACGAGCGAGTGCTGCATTATTCTCTAAACTAAATTCTAATAATTATACACACTATAATAATATTTATACATGTACAATCCTTTATCTACTTATATTATTACTCTTTTACATTGTTCAAATAATAAAATTTTATTTATCAATTGTAGACTTAAAATATGTAGATTCTTCAAAAATGTCAATTTTCGATAGTTCAAATAATCATACTTTTTTGAGCGATTCATATAGCACTATCTTTTTTGTTAGTCCAAAGGGTTAACTAAAAAAATCCTATGGATTTTTGCTTGAACATTAAATTTAAAAATTTGAGAATGTTTTATCCAAAGTAATCATTTTTTTCGAATTTTTGCAATCAAATTTCTTTGAAGCATTGTAATTAATTGAAAATAAAACATTATTTATTTGATTCATATTTGTCATCTGTCTTTGTCTGACTTCGAGGTATAAATTTCATACGTTTTGAGTTAAAAAATATATATTCAGTCCAGAGATATAACGTGAAAAAGATATAGGGTTTCACAAACCCTGGTGTTATAAGGAAGGTAATAACAATATCATACTTAAAGTTAACGTCGCTTTAAATGTGAATACTTTCTTTTATTTTAGCAAATGCATTCATAATCTTAACAACTTATATGTATCAACGCATCGTATAACAAAAAAAGTATTAAGGTTATTAAAGTTTACCGCCTATAAAGGATCAGAAATGAAAGATCAAAATACATTTTCGCCACATTATGCTGTGTATTACACAAAGACAAAAGCGTTGTGCAAACCTGAAAAAAGATATGTGTGGTATACAATGAAGATAGTCTCAATAATTGCATATGCTAATTTTAGTTTACAAAGTTCCGTGATGAAAATTTCTCTGTTGAAGGTAAGACACGTTCTGATAGGCTAAGTGCAGTGGATGATTCAATTAAGGTCTTGACCAAAAATAATCCGCAATTCTTTAAGATATCACAGAAGAGCTTAGAATATCTAAATCGAGTGTTGAAAATTACTTACACAAATAAAAAATGAGAAGACTTTTTGGCCAATCTCTCCCTCCCCTCTCCCCTTTTCTTTACAGCTAACCTATGGAAGATTGAAAGTATCCATATGGAGGTATCTACCTCTTTACCCCATTTTGACTCCGTATGCGGAGACGTTGGCTATATAAAGAAAAAGAAGAATATGGTGACATTATTATTTCTGTTGGTATTGCGCCGAATATTTACATTTTGCATCGCGTTTCGTTCACGTCGAACGATGAAGTTTACCATGTCGTTTCCAGACCGTATCGATGCGCGACGTTTTGATTGACACCAACATTTGCGTTGCGGTTGCCGACGTTTGCGTGTTGATCGGAGCTGCCGGCTATTGATGCACGTCGTGATGCGACATCCCTTTTAACGGAGATTTCTACGGAAGTTCTGTTTCCGGACGGATGACTGACATAGAGGCGAATAGCTGCACGATCCGCGGTTATTGTTCGCGATTCAAGGTGGCATTGGCATTCGCATTGGCAGCCGCGGCTGTATCCGACGGTAAAATTGTCGACGGTTCCGATTTTAAATTTGACTTCCTTCCACCCGTGTCGGCTCGCGCTTCGCCGTCAATTTTATTGGCTATTATCTCTGGCCAGAGTACCGCGATGCGGTACTCGAGCATTTGCTCAGTTTCCCCGCGATCCTCTGACTGAAGTTGGCTTAAGTGATTCATTCCTAGCATTTGATTGAACCGCGAGTTACTCGCTTTCGCGAAACGCCGATATTCCAGTTACGATCGTTATTAACGTTGGTATTTAAGGCGGTATTTACGTTTGCATAACCATCATCCGAATTACCTCTTTCGTTGAAATTTTGCGAGGATAACGATTTTATCGTAGTGTCTGACAATTCCGCATTTCACGTCAACGAAGACGAAGCAATTGAATTTTCCGTGTTTACGCGTGCGGTCGATCTAGTACTGTCGCTGAAATTGTCGCTCGTTGTTATATCCGATGTATTGTTGTTCTTCGTTGCTTGTCGAACCGTTCAAATCCGTTCGAAGCTATGTTTGATCGGCGCTTTTCGCGTTCAACGAGGCAAACTTTATCGTGTCTTTGGCAACACGTTGATCCTCGTTCATATTTTTCTTCGAAAGTGCTCGTAAGCGTCGCTTCATTACCCAGAGCTACATCGATTTTTACAGCGAAATCTCACTTCTCGAACTCAAACTTGTCTCGGTATTTTATTTATTTTGCAGTCTGTTTGGACGATGGTTTCATTGTTACACATTTCGAGCACCGGTGACCCACTCTGAACTTTCCGTTCAGATCGCTTGATATTTTGGCTATATAGAGAAACGTAGTTATGAAAAATAAAATTTTTTATTTTTATATTATACGTGAATACGTATACAAGGTGTCTCAAATTTTTTGCTAAGCGCTCTTGTATTGATAGAACGGACTAAATTGAATCGAAAAGTCTTCTACCATTTTGCAATTTTCGCAATAGTTAACAAGATATTAATTACTAAAAGTCGCTGAATATTGGTTTTCAATAATTTTTTACTCAAATATTATCAACTTTACAGAAAAACAGCAAGAGACAAAAGTTGTTTATTTTTTTCTCATAAAATTCTGAGAATTTTTTTAGAATTGTTTAATACGGTATTTTCTCATGTTGGTAAAAATAGTTGCCAATAAGAAATTGCAGTACTGAAAAGTTAATAAAAAATTCTGAAAAAATTGAGAAGGAAACTGACAATTTTTGTCTCTAATTGCAGTTTTTCTGTAAAGTTGGTATTTGAGAAAAAAAATTATTGAGGGCTAATATTCGACAATTCTTAATAATTAATCTTGTTAACTATTGCGAAAATTGCAAAATAGTAAAGAACTTTTTGACTTAGTTTAATCCGCTCTATCTACACAAGAGCGCTTGGCAAAAAATTTCGGGACACCCTATATTATTATAATATATGGTATATTAGGTACATTAGTACATCGGTACATTAGGTTTTAATTCTCTTTTGTAAGAATAATTTTTATAAATTTTTTAACCATTATGAAATGTACATGTTATTTAATAAATATAACAAACGATAAAGAACGGCCGCCAAAAGAACGGATTTTCGCCTGTTTTTTGATTCTTGATTTTCGAATCAAATTTTATCAAATGATAGCTCATGATGAGACATTAATCACAAAGAATTTTATGTTGAGCATGCAATTGAGTTCAGAAATATAGTATCAAAGGAGTCACCAACTAGTTTCCATAGAAGTAAATGATTGTTCCAGTGTTTGTCTGCCATATTATATCCGCCATCTTGAATTTTTAAAATTTGACATCGGATTCACTTTCAGCAACTCAAAGAACCCATAGGTACCGATTTTCAAAAAAACTCCATAAAAATTCGTGCTATAAAGTATTGTTAATGTCACATTTTCTTAGTATAGTTAATAATCTCTTTAATGCTCTATATTTCTGAAACCAATCACATGCTCAACGTAAAACTTTTTTGTAATTAATATCTCATCATAAGCTATCATTTGGCATAAAATTCGATTCTAAAATCAAGAATCGAAAAACAGACATTTTTTGCGGTTCTTTAATAAATATGACACAAATAAAAATATCATGGTTATTAGTGATTAGGTCATTACCTACTCGGTATGGTAGTCACATAATTCTTAACCAGGGAGGTCTCAAAGGTCTAGAGAGCATCAATTTTGCGTTTTTGTTTATTTTTTTTTTCAGATGTTTTGTAACTTTAAAGTTTTTAACTGATTTAACGAATCTTTATCTGTTTCCATCAATGTGGATATTAATCTCAACTTACTCTCCATCTTTTTCTAATTTTTAGAACTCAAAAATATAGATTTTACTATTGTTTTCTGATATTGCAATTTGCATTTTATTTCAAATTTCATTTTGAAAGAATGGGGGCCTCTGAAGTTCGAACTGCCCGATTAAGTAACTAATGCTTTCTGCCCAGTTAAGGATTAAATTGGTACGACATGGTACGTGTTAATTAACGATTAAATATTCTTTCTTTTTTGCTCGGCCGTTTCAATTCTGGCAACAGAATCTAGCTTCATTTTAAAAAAGCGTCACACAGCACTTTGTGATCCGTGTTATTCTGCATAGAATTGATCAGCTTCCGTGATAGATATCTACGTGGAAATTTTGCCAGGATTTCACAATCTAATTTTGAAGAGGGTCAAAAACTGCCATCGACGAAAATCATTGCTCGTCAATTTACTCGTGAGCTATTCAACGTGGCGCAATGTGTCGACGCATCAAGAGATGGGAATCAATTTGCAAACTTGTCGGTCTCTTCCATGAAACAACGCTCGCGGACAAACCAACTTTTCGCTATAAACAATCCAGCAACGAGAGACCGACATTCGCTTGCAAATTGATGCTGGATCACCGAGTATCGTTTGGCAATTGTTTATATTGTATATATCGTGATCACGTTTCTGATATACGAGCAAAACTGAATATAATATAACAACGGAGCGTTGCAGGATAAACTCTCCGATTATCAATGCATGGAAACGCGTAACGTTCGGTATCAATTCGCAACGAAGTTTCGACAGCCGTTTGGGATGAGTTCGATGGATCGATTTCGATAGTTAGATACTTCTCAATGTCTATCAATTCCAATAACGTTTCTTGTAAAATGAATGCGACAGGTATGCAAATTAAAATTTGAATGGATTATATTCTTCGATACAAGAAATTTATCACGGCACTAAAAAGATAAAAAAATATTCCAGCTGTTATCTTGATTCATTCCTTTGATTAAAGAGTTTTCTTTCTTCAAATTCCAAGTTTCCTCGAGTGTCACTTTGTTAGTCATTTTGTCAGTCACTTGTCGGGTGGTCGTTAGCAGAGTCGTCGTAACAGTGATCGTTAAAGTTTGAAACGACATTACTCGTTAGTCGATTGAACTTGACGCGATTTCTCACTCAGTTCCTTGTTCTCTTGGTGCAAGGCTGCATTTCGTTGCAGACTTTCGACGTTTAAAGTGACCTGGATTGCCATAATCGATTCACGTTCCGGTGACAATTCCCACGAGATGGGATCTGCGCTACGATCGATCGAGGAAATTGAATCGTGATTCATCGTCATTTTGGGGAAGAAGGTCGGCAATCTGGTCGGTTAGGTTCCGACTTGGATTGCTTGGACGGAGTTGGGTATATCGTTGAAGAACTCTTGATTGCACTTGACGTCTTTTCCACATCGTCCGATAACGGTTATGAAGTCTGAACGTCACTCGACGTCTCTGTCTTTGACATAGCCGCTATCGAACCCGAGTTTGACCTTTCAAACGCGAGTTTGAGCGATAGAACTGGTATTGTTGAATCCTCGGTAACTACTCAAGTCGTAGATGCATCGGCACACGTGGTTTGCTTGTATCTCCTTTGCAATCGAATTTCCGTTCAAGAAGCTCTACGATATTTTTAGATATCATCGAGTTTCCACTTTACGCGTAGTAGCTCACGTTATTGCAATCGTTATATAGGCATTCGAGGTGAGCTGTTAGATTGTAGCTATGTTCGTAAATTTTTCATTCGTCGAACGTTGATCACCGCCGAAGCTTGAAACTGGCGTGCTACTGTCGACTATCTAGGATATAGTCGCGCTCAAAACATAGATTTGCACGGAATTCACTATCGTCGTCATCGATTACCTTGTTCTAACAGATGAAACTTGTAAAATATTCACTTTATTTACTTCCTTCATTTCCCAGTAGTTACTCACTCGTTAGAATTTCTATTGATTAATAGCACATTATACTGCATGGACAGTTAATCGATAATGACAATAAGAATTAATATTGATAGAATTTCAGAGTTGATATGAATTTGATATGAAGTTAATAAAATTGATAGAATGTTAGACAGAATTGATACAGAATATTAAGATTAACAACTGATAGGATTTTACTAAGACCACGAGTAATTGATAACAGATACGTAATCGGAATTGGAAAATCACATTGCTCTGAATTTATTGCTCAATGTGAATTTATATTCTACCTTATAGAGTGAACCAATCTGCTACGCGTCACCAATAAGCACCGCTTTTATCGATGCATCGACGATGGCATTAGTGACGCTATATTTCGGCCTTTAATTGAGTCATTTTTATCGACCCTCAATGCTCTCTTAGTGATTTCCAGAGCAATATTGCAGGCTTTATTAGCTTTAACAGAGATGCTCTCCCGTCATTTCTCAAAAACATAAACGATTCTGACCGATTCACAGACTACCGTTTACGTATCATTGAGTTCTTATTTTGAATTTCTATTATAATAAAATGAATCCACTTGGCAGGGGGGAGGGAGGGGGGGGGAGAGGGAGTAAGACTGTATTATTTTCGTTGCCGTTTTGGACAAACGTTATTGTCGAGTTGAAGAGAAATACTTTTCCCCCGGGTTTTTCGCGTTTCTTATTTTCTCGCGTGGCAAAGCAACCTCTACGGGATTCCGTTTGGAAGGTTCACGATGGTAGTTGTGCACCCATCGCGCGGCATTGTTTCAACACGGGTCTCATTTGAATTGGTATCGGAAGCATGTACGTGACATACCGTGCAAGGAGGTAACTGTGCCCCGTTGTCAACGTCGTCTGCGTGCATTTCCCATGCG
>NW_017304136.1:1275703-1282363 GCF_001594115.1 Trachymyrmex septentrionalis | reverse complement strand
ATATATATATATATTATATATAGTTTCATGTAGTTTCTGCACATGTCAAGTATTGTTGAATAACAGAATTCTATTTTCAGATGCGAAGTCTTCAGAATAATACATTTCTCTTTCTCTTCTTTCCCTTCTGTTTCTTTGATGCTATATCTCTTTAAGAATGCAATTACGTAGTGTGCACACCGGTTGTTACCATACGTTATAGTGTATTTATCATAGCATTTGACATCCGCACTTTGCTGTTTGGTAAGCAAATGAGATTTGCTGTAAAAGTAAGCAAACGAAATTTTGCCACGATGACACAATAAAACTACTGTATTGATAAAAACGAAGCTACCGATCCTGAACGTTTGATGACGAATATTTCAATATACCGCTGCTGTGTCTTGTTATGTAACGTAAATACGTTTCTGTTCGGTGTAATGTGCAGAAAGTGTGGGTGTATTTTTGTCCGTAGAAAATTGAACGCCATCACGTTTTAACGGGATAAAACGTTCGCCTCTACGCGCAAAAGAATAATGCAACCAATAATGAAAAGAGACGAGCGAACCACGATAGGGAGAAAGCTTTTCTGGAATAAAGAGAAGCATCTTAAGCATTTTCTCGATGATAACCTTTCGGGATAAATATTAAGTGAAGGCTCTTCACAATCCTTTTGCTGGCGAATTTACGAATTGCATGATAGAAAAGAAAAGTCTGTTCTCGACAGCGTTTAAAGCAAAAATAGTCCGGAAAATCGATTTATCTCTCTATTGTATGTAGGCGAGATATTAGGTATATTTTATTATCACGAAATTTGAAAATAATATTTCGTAGGGAAATTTGTAAAAATAGCATGCTTTATGCACATTCTGCTCGACGTACATTCGCATTTTAATGAGCTCTGTTGCAATCTAACTAGGGTTCTAAGTTCTGAATTAAGCAAAAAGCACTACAATTATTCGCGGTTAATATTTCAATCCTTAATATGACCTGTCGCCTACGGAGCACGGACGTTTCCTGGTTTCTAGATATATGGAAATACAGCATTAACCGTAAAAACCTAATTAGTTCGTTTCACGTTCGTCGTGGCTGCATCAAGGTCAAGTGCCTCGTGAAATAATTTGCGACCCCTTTCGTAGGATTATTCTCATTGGGATTTTTCCCTTATTCTTATGGCGATACTTAATGGTGCCCTTTATAACTAGTCGTTTTCTCGTCAGCGTTTTCTCAAAGGCGTTTTCCCGTCGCACTGTAGAAATATCCGGCGTGAGAATAATTTAAATGAAGCTATTTTTTACTTTACACTACGGCAATTATCTACCAGAATAAATAATTGTCACAAAACTAGAAATCAGGGATCAAATTGTAAGAAAAATGGAAAAAAAAGATTAGGGAAATTAGGGGAAAGTCAGAGAATTTTGTAAAATTTTCACGAAAATAAAAATTCTTGGCTTTAAAAAAATTTAATATACATATATCATAAATCGTACCTACGTAACTTCGAAATACTATACTCAACTTGACAATTAAAAATGCAAGCAATGTCAGTGACATTAATAGTAATTTACATTACTATGTTAAATTGATCTCCCGACAAAAAATATTTAACGATTTCTAAATCAGAATGAAAATACAAAAAATTTTTTTATATTATTGAAAATCGGAGGAAATCATAAAATTTTGTTAAAAAATTAGGAAAAAGTTATGGAATTTTAGGACGAAAAATTAATATTGTGACAATTCTGTCTTTTTCTTTCTTACGATAAAAAAAAGTTGTGTCAAGCCTCTTATTCATCATCGCCTTTTCCTTTTAAGAGTGACCTTCTCCTCGTAGTACTTCGCGTTACCAGATCAATGTGCTCTACGTTGGTAGATAGTGATAACAGCAATATTCTTGCGTGGGTTATCGAGTGCTGAAGAAATTAACTGGCGGTCCAATCTCTGAGTTTTTTTATATCTACAATAACGTCTGCTTTCGACGCGACTACAGAGTGCGGCGGACAAAATCGTGTGAAAATTAATTTGAAAAGGATTTGCCTCAGAATCTACGCTTTAAACTCGATTTCACTTCGGTGCCTCTGTCGCGAATTCATCGGAATAAATTTTCGCCGGAACACTCTACATTCGTTGTCTGCGCATCGTGTAAGCATCCATTCAATTTCATCGCATTTACTGAAGCTTGTTGTAGCAACATATAAAGCTCCACTGTAATATATTTAATGATCTAGATAAAAGCTTCCACCAGTGAAAATCGATCGAAACGATATCCGAGCAGGTTACAATACCAGTATTTCTATCACAACGCGCTTACATTCTGGTGAGAGAGATTTTCTCTCTCTCTCTCTCTCTCTGTCTCTCTTTCTCTCTTTCTCCCACGTTCTCTCTTCTCTCTGCCTATTTCCATCATACCGTAGTGTATTGTCGAGGTCTCAGATTGCCTCGTTCATGATAAAGCACATTATCATTTATCAGGGAATGTAGCCGATCGAGTTCAATGCTCCATTGGCGTTTCCCCGCAGACGAAATGTCACTTGAAAACGGCCTTGTATCAATATCGCCCACGGAATGTCGGGCTTCTCGTTGTCACGCAAGCAATAATATGCGTAATATTTGCATTAGCCTTTAATCCGTCGAAAATTAGTTCTACGCGATAAATCCATCGGCGTGTGACGTGCACGCTATTTCCGGTTATCGACGATTACCATCGACATCGGGCGATTCCTCCTGCGTTCTATTCCTGGCATAAAAACGAATTTTAGGATTTACGACCCGAGCACCCTCCGATATCACGTAGCATCTCAGTCAGTGAGCATCGGACGATCGAAATTTTTATAATTTTTCATGTTTTTTTAATCGAAGAAATGTTGCTTCCAAAATGTCTAAATCTTTGAGAAATACATCGTCATTTTAGGGTAACTCTTAGGAACGTATAAAAAACATTGAATACATAGAGCATCTCTCGCGGAACGGGCCTTTAATCATTCTACGTTTCTCGTGGCTCTGGATCTGTGTTGTCGTCGAATAATGGCTTTTCTTCTGGAGCACAATTGAGAAGAAATGAGCATACGCTCCTTTAGTTCGAAGAAAGCAATGTTCTAACTAGCAGTTTTTCTGTATTCAGTTTTCGAACTTTAGTCTCTTGAAGTAATTATTCATTTCGCAGAACGTGAATTTACCGTAATCGGTTTTGATATAGATTGTTTGATTTGAAAAGTGACTAAGTTTTTTAATCGAGATTTATGAGAATTTAAGAGGTCACTCTCAGAATGTTACCCATGCAATCGCATTGTTCCGACATCTTTAGAGTTCACGATTTTTTGCACAAGTTTCGATTATTTTGAATAGATAGTTCCTTCCTTCAACTAAGAGAATTTATTTTTTTCCAATCTGATTAATTGTAATTGAATTAAAAGAAAAAAAAAAAGGAATAATTGGGCTTGCGGTGATGATAAAAAGGACGGTGAATTATATATTCCGTTGAGAGTGTAATTCTGTGAATAGCGTTAATTCAAGAGGGAAGTCGCTTTGGAAAATTAGCCCGGCATTTTCCAGCTCGCAGATTGAATTGCACTTCTCCGATATTACCGTAAAAATGTTCTTATTCTATTTGCCCATTTCTTCATGCATTTCTATTATTGAATATGTCGTTATAAGATAACTAATAACACTGTTCAACAAAAAAATAATTTTTTTTTGAACGCTAAAATAAGATCAGTCATTTTTTATAATTTTCTGGATGCTAAATATCCCAAATTCGTTTTCTAAATTGCTCCATTAAATCACAATTTTGAAAAATTTGCAATTAAAGTTGCAAAAAGGGATCATTTCCACGTATTTTGTCATGTTATAATTACGATATGCTGGAGAAGTTTGATTGCAATTAATTGTTAAATATATTATTAGAACTTTCAATATACGGCTATGTGTGGTTAATAAGTTATTCACAGCTAATAATATAAAACAGTCAAGAACTCTTAAAAATTCAATAATAATATGACGATAAAACATGTAAATAAGAGTCGATTCTTTAATGCAAACGTATAAAAATTATTAGTAGCATACATAATAGAAAACAAAGATATTATTACATATTTTGGCTCCTATATTGAGCCATCTTCAGATATTATCTTCTTCACACTTTACATTAGTTACCATTGTTAAAGAGATAAAAAACATGAAGTAATGTGTTCCAATTTATACAACGATGTTGATGAATGTTACATAGAAGATGTCAGTTATTCATAAACAATTAGATGTTCGATTATTACGGAATTTCATGATGTTCTGATCAGAAAGACAAAATTCGTTCACCAATAATTAGATAAATAAAATTCGATAAAATAAAATTCTTTAGGGAAATTGTCTTTTTTATATTCTGTTAAAAGTAAGCAAACAACATCTCGATGAAACACTCACCATAGGAGCCAAAACATGTAATAATATCTCTGTTTTCTATTATGTATGTATTGATTTAATTTCTATTAATAATTTTTATACGTTTACATTTTAAAGAATCGACTCTTATTTGCCTGTTTTATTGTTATATTGTTATTCACAGCTAAATGTAAAACCTATCGCAAAAAAGCTGTGAATTAGGTTATTAATGATTTATTAGACACCTTTCAACGAATTCGATATCAAAATTAATAAATTCAAAGTAGTGAATTCAATGTATATAATGGAATATGTCAAAACTTGATAATATTCAAATTATTGCAAAAATTTATATGTAGACTTTTATAATTTTGAATTATAGGTTATTCGATAAATGATTTATAATTAATGACTATTCCGTAATATAGAGACCACATTTAATTATATCAATCAATATTTAACCTGAATAGATTAACATAAATATCTTGTTAATCATAACCGACACACTAAAAAATCTTTTTGAGGATTAAAAATCCTGTATACTATATAATATATTAATATACTTCAGCATATTCAGTCATATATTGTAATTACAATAAAAATATATGAAAATAGCCTTTTTTTGCAATATCAACTGATAACAGTTGGATTAAGTCATAAATAAAGAAGTTGAGATTTGTTGAACTATGTAATTGGATCTTAGTGACGAAGTTTCACCTCGTCTAATAGCAGAAGAGGTGACGCTAGATCGCAAATATTTATCTTCCTCATTTTTCTTGGTTGACTTTCGACGTCAGATTGATCCCCGTCATTATGACTTGCTTGAGACTTGCTTCCGTTTCGCTGTTAACCCTTCTTAAACCCACCGTCATATAAGGCGCGCCCACGCTGTACCTACTTTAACACACGCTGGGACTTTTCTAGATAAACAGGAGAAGGAAATATATTTTTCGAGAGCCAAACATCGATCCAAGTGGAGTTTCAGCAGGAGTTTCGCGAACTAAAAGCGAGAATATACCAAAGCGAGGGGAAGAAAGATAACGTTCATACGGAAGTTAGAAAGTCACTATCTTTGGGATTATTATATTTGATGTAGCTAAGGATCAACGATAACTCGTGCTTAAGCAGGACGATTAGGTTGACAGGATATATCTCTTGTTCTAAACTCGTGTTTAAGCAGGATGATAGATTGACAGGATATATCTCTTGTTCATTGATGATAACATCACGATTTGATAACATTACGTCTAGTATAATTGTAGGAGGAGGACTTAAGATGATATTTATCTAATATCTTAATATTGATATATTAAGTTACTATCGCGATATAACGCTGTATTATCTTTCATAATTGATTTTCAAGAGCGTATTAACCCCAAAAAAAGAGAGAGAAGAAAAAAGAAAAGACTTACCGATCAATGGATATCGCCATCAATGTGAAGACGCTGGCGCATATTGTGAGAACCGCGATGAACTGGGAAATCTTGCAGTAGAGCGTTCCAAACGGCCAGTGGCTGTTGAGCATGTAGGTGTAGTTAAAGGTGACATTCAAGGTGGACACCATGGCGTCCGCGATACTGAGATTCACCAGGAAGTAATTGGTGACGGTGCGCATCCGCCTGTGCGCCAGCACGATCCATATTACTATTAAATTGCCACCGGTCGCCACGGTGATCATGCCGGCGAACAGAAGCGTCCAAATCATCTGCCGCCACCACGGAAGCACGAATTGATTCCGCGGCGCCAGATCCGTGTAGTTCGTGCCGTTGTGGTAGGTGCCATTGTCGAACCACAGCGTTGTCACGTTCCAAAGGTGAGACGTGGAATTGTACGTCATCAAGTCGTCGAGGCTCTGCATCACGAATATCACGGTCTCTTCGCTTAAGCTAGTATAAGAGCGTCGTTTTCACCCTGCTCTTCACCGCTATTCAACCGCTACACCCGCTACTTTCCGTTTGCAATTTTCTGTCTCACAGTGCCTTTCTTATCTCGCCTTAAAGCGTGCTGAGCTTTCGCCCGGAGCGCACAATCTTCATTCCCTCGTTTACACTTCCGTTACTCGCCGCTCTTTTTTTCTCTCCGGGATGAGGAAAATTTTTGATGTTTCAACTGCATTTTTTTATTATCTCCAACATTTACGACAACGATATCGCGATCATCATTCGTCCAGGGGTGTTTGCATTGATTTAACTCTTTTAAAAGCCGAATATTTTCGGAATACTTCGGCGCTCATGCAAATTTACTTGTCGCTTTATTTAAGGGATAGAAATTTGATACAGGTAGAAACCGGCGCAGTTGTCGTCTTTC
>NW_017304136.1:1269585-1275603 GCF_001594115.1 Trachymyrmex septentrionalis | reverse complement strand
TATTTAAGGGATAGAAATTTGATACAGGTAGAAACCGGCGCAGTTGTCTTTTAAGGCAAGTAACTTACACATTCCTGTCAACCGCGCATACCAGCCGACCAAGTCGGGCGAGCTTTCATAACTCTGACGTAACGCCGTCGTACGAGACTTCCGTCGTATTTGTTCCCGTGTGATGGAAGGGCACGTCACAGTCGAGGCATCGTGGCAATTTTCAAGTTCTTTGCATTCTCTTTTCGTCGTCGCGAGGTAAGTTTCTAAATCGTAGAGCCGAGGAACATCCATCGGTCGTATTCGCGCCGCTGTCACTGCTCGTAAATACCGCTTCACGCTCGCCTGGCGCTCACCAATTCTCTCAATCAGGATCGATCTTTCGTGAGAGTGCGTCAACTGCCGGCGCCGAAACACGAGCTTTTAATCCTGGCGTATCACATCGCGTTGAATCGCGCATCGGCAAATCGCACTTTTTTCCGTCCGGTCGATCTTAATTGGGAAAATCGCAGCGACGCATGGGACGAATCTATATTACGGATGAACACGCGCTCTTTGTAATTGTTCGCGGGGAGGAGTCATAGTCGCTTGATTGAAAGAAATCGTAATTTGATCCCCTTATCGAACCACTTCCTGTATGACGTACCTTTCGATCACTTAACAGACTACGTACTGATGTACTTTCACGCGACAAGACATTTCGTTACTTCCGCCGCGGTTTTGTTGGCATGTCCGTCAATAATATTGGCACAATTACTATGTACCTTCACAGATTAAATCGTGGAGTAACGTTGTGACACAGCCGACGGATAGCCCTCGACTCGACGTCCGAACCCGCTTCCACTTACGTTTCATGCACGGGCGCTCTCCGCAAAATCCGATCGTTTCCCAAACCGCCGATCGGCTGCCACCGAATGAGATTCCATTGTCCTCGCGGCTTATTCACTGTAGATGAGTGCGTTTTTTTTTTTCATCGATATTCGAAACCTCGATATAACTGTTCTCTTCTGGAGATAGTCGTTACTACAGCGAATTTCCGTATCGATTTGTTTCTTTTTGCACAATCAGAGACAAGATCAGGAATCGATGATGATCATTCTAATCTCTCAGTTAAAGGAGAAGACTGATGGTTTTCTGGTCTACAATAGGAGTTTTGTGTTTCATTTTTCCGTCGATATTCGAATTCTCAAATATAATTGTTCTTTTTTTGAAAACGTAGTCGTTACTGCAGCGAATTTTCGAATCGGCTTAACTCCTTTTGCATAATCAGAGACGAGATTAAAAATCGATAATGATTACTTTAATCTCTCGGTTAAAGGAAAAGACTGATGGTTCTCTGGTCTATAAGAGGAGGTTTTGTGTTTAATCTTTTCGGCATTGCTCCAACATTGTGTGCCGTTTAACGATCACTAAAGTTGATGTTTCGCCGTGAAATGTTTGCTCGTCGGTTTACGATGAAATAGTTTTTGCATATTAATTTCTCGACCGAGCATCGAGAAAACTGTCTCTGGAATTCGCGAGTATATTCGTTGTCTCGCGTTTTGTCCTGAAAGGAAAGTGCCGCCTGGTCCGTCATATGATGAAAACTTTTAAAAGGACCAAGATTTTGCCAAGATTATTTCTGTCATTTCTCACTTTGCTTGTTCATTACTCAGCGTTCTTTCCATTGTATCACGCATCGTACAATTAGCTCAGCTAAGCTTTCTTATCACGTCTTACACAAATGGAAAAGTTACGTTCCAGGTCGATTTTTTACGATTTTGTATGCTTTATGGTCGATTACGTGGACGAGAGCTTTCGCATCGCGTCGCTAATAAAATCTTCCTACAGGAAATTCGTGTTATCATCAACTTCTCGCCGGATTACGTACGATGTTGAGGACACACCTTTCGTTAGCTTCGCGTACTCAATTAAGCATTGACGTTACCTGGAACTAAATCTTCATTTAAGAGAGTTCACGGAGTTCTCGCTTGGTACGCCGTTATATTACGTTAGTCATCGTTTCTGTCGTCCGACGCGCCTAGAATTTTCAAATACATCTGATTCGCGCGTTTTTTTTCTTCACTCCTGCAACACGACTCGCAATCCTTCCCCGGTGCTATTAGAACGATTTGAGAATTTCACTTCGTTATTACGCGAATGCTTCGAGCGATCTTCTTAATTTTTTAATTGAACGTTTTGTATCTCAACGCGATTATCGTGTTGGTTGAATAAAATTGTCCGTTTATAGCCGAGAGCACTTTAAACGATAAAGAAAAGTGATGAGAGGCGGGAGGTGGATCGCGCTGCGCTTTCCCAGAAAGTTCCCAGAACGTGCCGGAAGAAAGTTCGTGCCGCGCTCGCAGGATCGACATGAAAATTCCTCAAGAACAACGTAACTGATCCCGAGATATATAATCTGTAAAACTTGGAGGAAAGTCTATTCTTTGAACTTTCTGACAGAAAGTTTCTACTAAGAATTGTTGTCGATGAGACGGGAAAGATAAGTCCTTCTTCCAACGTCGGCAAAATGCCACTCATAAGTCGGACATTCTCGTGGAGGGTAAAAATTCGTCGTTACGTCTATTTCAAGCACGACGGAGTGTACCTGGTATATTAACGTGTCCCCCTCACAAAATTCTGCATTCCTTTAGGCTCTTCGTACGACGTGTCCTTATATTGACGAAATCCTCCATTGTGATGCCATCTCGATCTGAAAAATACATTACAAGATCGAGATCATTCTTTAAGTTCGAATCAAACGCTGCTTGCGCGACGGAGCGGCAATGAGAACGCGAGGGTATGAATTATCGCGCGATTTGTCCGCTCTATGCCGGAACGGAAACGCTCGGTCTACACGTGGGCGAAAAAAACTCGGGAAATGTGAATGTACGGCGGATGAAATCCGTGAAATTTCATCCGTCTCGTTCGGGATATCGATAAAAAAGGAGATATGGATCGAGAAGCACGTTCGCATCAGGAGGGCGCGGGAGAGAACGTGCTGATTACGAGAGCCGTTGAATTTCCCAAAGGAATTTAATTATAAAATCGGACCGTAGTCGACATCGCATCGATCGTCTCGATTAAGATGTCGGATAGGATTGCGTTTCGTGTACCCTCAGATAATTATTCCACGCGATTAATATTATCCTTCCGAATTTGTCGTTCAATCGACTCCCATTGAATAAAATTGCCGGCGAAAAATCGTCTAGCGGAAAAATTATTTCGTCGGACAACTCCCTTGTAAAACAACACTTATTTATGACGGTCATCTTTACCGTCATTGTTTTAATTTGATATCACTATTCTACCTGAAAACGTACATTGTGCAATCCGTTTAATTTTCCTTTGTCTAACGGCGGGATATCATTTACTTAATTGCGCCGAGGAACCTTGTTCTTTCTATTATTCGTGTTATCTACGATGTAAGCTCTTTGGGTATTGTAACGTGGAATATTATTTCCGGACAGGAAAAATAGAAACAGCTGTATTCTCTTCTTCAGATGGGATAATAGCTGATATACGATAACAGTAATTGATATTATTATATTTCAAAAGACTATTTTCCGCGGGCACGCGATACATTTTTGTGCTCTTTATCTCTTTATCTTTGTTGAGTGCCGAATGATTTGCAATAACGTATATATAAATAAACAATATGTACGACGTTAGAATTGAGATTGTTTTCACTTACAACACGATACTTCGCGATAGTCTCAAGTAAACACGTTCACTCGCATTGTTTGCTCACGAAATGCGCTTTATTGCATGATTCGTTCTAATGTGACCCCAATCGGGGTGCACTATATGTCGTTAACACGCGCGTAAAAACGAATTGTTGTTGAAATGTCGCGCGGAAAAAGAAAATTACGTGAAAACTTGATATGAAAGAACGATTTCCCTGAAGTGTTAGAAAATAATAATCGACGTCATAAATAGTTTCATTGTCGCAATCGTGGTAGGCAACTGCGAGATTAAGTGCGAAATTATGCGAATGCTGAGACCTTTTTACCTTTTATACACGCGTATACATATTTAAACAACGTCGCGCTGTATAAATTGCAACCAAGCCGCACCGCCATTGGTAACAATTACTTTGGATTATTACGTTAGTAAAATGGAAATCAGAATTTATGCGGTTTGCCTTCAAATGAACAACAGATTAAAAAAACATTGTAACTGAAAACATATTTGTTATTCGCATTATCACACGTAGTAAATGTATTAAAATATGCAGGTCTTTTATTTTTGTATACTTTTGCACCATACATCCTGCGCGACATAGTAATTTCTAGATTATTTACATTCAATACCATTCCCAAACATTTGTTTCCTCTCTCTCTCTCTCTCTGGTATCCGATAACTGTTGCGCTCTACATTCTGATATTTCATATTCTGTGTAGCTCGACTACTAATCGGAATTAATTGGTCGGATACCAAATATGTCCTCTATTCTCTCGTTGTCGCATTGTTCACACAAACCGCTCAATAACGTGGGTAATTTGCGTCGGAGAGTTCTTAAACTATGCGTGCACTACGATTATTGCGGCATGTGCTCTCTGACTGTCCTACGATTGCACGCGCTGTTCTGTGGTAGAATGAGTAGCGAGTGAAATGGAGCAATTAACGTTCGAATGTTGTTCCTGAATCTGAAAATAGCTGACGATCGATATGTAAGGGGTGTTGGCGAGGTAGAGAGAGTTGGGCGAAGGGCGTCGTGACGTTTGTGGTATTCGTGACAATGTATGCGACTTCGTTCTCGTAACATCCACAAACTAGCCGTGAGGAGATCCCCTCTTTCAGGCTTTAGGCGGTTGGTGAATTAGTAGCCCGGATTAAAAGCAAATTGTTCCATAGACTGTAAAATTGCATTTACACAATTACTCTAATTTGCCGGACTATGTGTTCGCGACAGTGCTGCAGTGTTAATAGCGAATTGTCCTCATTTGCTACAATGAAGTCGTTCGTATTGTAGTACGCGCGATGTCCTAAAAACATCGTAATTATCCGCGTCTTCTTTTGAAATGCACACTTGTGCATCTTAAATTGATATTACGTAGAGGTTTTCGAACGTTAAAAATTCAACCAAGAAATTGAACCTTTAAATAGCCGTAAAGAAAATCCATTCTCCTTTGGATCAAGATACGTAGCGTTCTTCTAAACACAACTTATCGATATCGCCTCTTTTATTGTCAATAAAAATTTCATTGTGCCGAGGTGATACTCTCCGTGTATGTGTAAATATTCAGTGAAAATGCCGTATCGTGCTGGCGGTCACCACATAGTCGAAGAAATATAGAATTTATGCATAGCATCGTGCGATAACGGACGAATGTGCGAAAAAGAATATCGGGCCTGAAAATTGAACGTGAGACTTCCATGCTATAGCGTTAAGGTAGAAAAGGAAAATGGGAATGCAGGAGCAGAAAAACGAGTGAAATTGCCTCTATAGGATGGAACTAGTGTGCTTCGAGGATGGTACACGCTGGTACGGTGCCGTCAAGTATGCAAATTGTGAATCACTCTGGACCACACAACTGATTACGCCGCACAGAAAGAACCTTTTGCCCTTCTTCCACCGGAAGAGCCAATATTCTGCAATTGAACGAATAAGCGTATTCGCTATTCGCGTGAAATCGAATTGTTTGGAACATGCGATCTCATGGATTTAGGAAAGAGCGAAAAAGAGCTATTATATATATATATATTTATTTTAATCGTTTTTATCAGACTTTATTGCAAATTACATTATTATACGGTTTTTATTAGATATACCGTTTTGAAATAACGTAACAATTTTAGGATGGTGATAGTTAAAGACAGAACAAGTAGAATAAGTAAACAGTTTAAACGTATATGTAGGGTAACTCCGGCAAATACGCCGCACTGAGATTTACACCGCAGAAGTAAAATCATGTGTAACGTGTATACTTATATCTCGTGTAATTATTCGACATGTCAGTGTACTCAAAATAAATGTGTCGAAAACTTGAAACATTTCTATCTGACATGACTGTTATGGCTAATTGCTATAATGAGAACATCATTTTT
>NW_017304136.1:1267820-1269485 GCF_001594115.1 Trachymyrmex septentrionalis | reverse complement strand
ATATATATATATATATAGTATATGAGTATAAAAAAATCTGGATACATACTCATATTTCAAGAGAAAAGATAGTATCTCGCGACAAGTGCATGCGCAGTGCGAGGAACGAGATCGCACCGTGCTTTTACGCAAATAATGATAATAACACAGGACAACATAGAAAAAATGCTTTTTAATCGTGTTAACTGTTTTTTTAATGTATTCTTACTTGCTGAATATGAATTACGCTGTCCAAGTTTGGTTATCGTAGCACAATTTTGAAAAAAAAAACGACATTAAAAAGCAAAAAAAAAGACAGTATATTTTTGAGATTATTAATCTTTTTATTATATTTCACTTTGTCAAATTTATATTGTTTTTGATTTAGCATGTTCTGATTATATTATTGATGCATTTTTAAGTGTTAATTTCGAAAAACACAATAAAAATATTATGTCACATAATTATTTTACACGTTTAATTTTCTTATGCTCTACAAAATATGAATGCGAATTTAACACTGCATGGTGAAAAAATGTATATACTTACGTACGAGACATGGGACATTATTACTGAACGCTGCACCGTGAAAATCGAAAAGCAGGATACAAAAGGAAAAATTACAAATGCAACTTCTCGAGCAAAAAAGAAGGAATTACTAAGCCTTTTACGCTTAAGATTTGAATGTAAATAATCGAGTTGTACAATTTTTGTAAATTTTTTGTAATTAATTTTAAATATATTTAAAATATATCATAAGAGTTAATTTTTTGTTGTAAAAAAATTATGGATGATGGAGCAAATTTGAGATTATTTTTTCGGAATTGAATCAAATTCCTATAAAATCAATATTTATTTTTAAAACGACTTCAAATTTTTAATTTTGTTGCCCTGTATAATATACATGTATAATGATAATAATAATATTTTCTTTCTTGGATGCTTTCCAATTAATCTTTTGAAATATACGCCGAGAAAAATATCAGAAGTCTTCCGTTGGAAAAACTCTAATAAACATGTTTCAAGAATGTTTAAAAGTAATAAAATCTAAAGATAAATCTTGATTAGTTATTTAACGTCCAAGGACTCGGACCGTTTTATTTTTTGCTATCCTTTGCGGTTTGGTCACTACTTCTTCATTCCCTTTGCAGTTTGATATTTTCCTTTTCAAAGGACGCTGGACAAGGCCGAAATTTATTCGACACGTACACGGCGTTTGCCAGAGAGTTATCGTCAGAAACGTTGCTGAAACGTACCGCGGTCCTTTTGTAATGTGATACAAAACAAACCGCGAGCTGTCTCAAGTTTCCGCATTCAGTTCTATACGTATATACACGCAACTTCCATCAAGCTTTCGAATTTCTACCGAACGCAGTCACTCCTTCGTTTCTCCATTTTCCTTCGCCAAAAGGAATAGAGGATAAATGTAATGCTTTCTCGCGATTTATCACGCAATAACGGTTGTCTCGCATAAATGCATAAGGTTTAATAAGTAAGCTACTTATACTAGCTCACACCGATGTTACAGACTTAATAATCTAGAAATTGCGAGGATAAGATGATCCGCTAAGAAAGAACACTTGCTTTCGATGTAATATCTAATTATCTAATTATAAGTAGAAAAAAGTGTAAAAAAAAGAAGAAAAAAAGAAAAAAAATTAACATAATTTCTCTGTAGCATTCTCA
>NW_017304136.1:1261048-1267720 GCF_001594115.1 Trachymyrmex septentrionalis | reverse complement strand
ACTTGCTTTCGATGTAATATCTAATTATCTAATTATAAGTAGAAAAAAATGCTTTTTTTTTTGTAAAAAAAAAGAAGAAAAAAAGAAAAAAAAATTAACATAATTTTTCTGTAGCATTCTCATGTATTGTACATCTTCGCTTAACTTGCGTGTATATTTGAAAACACGTATATGTCTGCATATAAAATAATGAAAGTTGAAACGACATTCGTTTCAGACCTTCGACAGATTCGAATCGCAGAGGTGCAACATAATCCGAAATCAAAATCCCGGTAAAACAATGCGGGACAAAGTAATCAACCGCTCGAAAATACAGTATAATTCCCGTTAACCAAAATGGTACGTGAGATGTACGGCTTTTCTCACACACGGCACTAACACTCGGTACCGAGATTATCCGGAAGTCAGCAGACCGTTTGTTAAACTTTACCTACGTGCACGATATCTCACAGTTGTGCTCGACCCGTATATTTGCCTCCTCTTTTTCCTTTCCACTTGCAACTGACTTCAGATCGTATTCAGCTGGCGCGCACTTTGTTACTCTCAAAGCGTATATTTGTGTATACTTCTACAAAAGTAGCAGCTAGTGAAAAATTTAAAAGAATTATATAGAGTGTGTTTTGTAAAATTTGAACGTGATCTATATACGGAAGATTTTGCGAGTGAGTGTTGCACGTTTCTTCTGATCGAATAAAATTGCATTTTTAATTGCACAAGTTTCTATCTTGCAAATACAATTGTACAAATTGGATGAAATTACATAAATATCGATTTTACCGTTGCATATTTACATATATTGAATTGAATCACACTTAGATCTATATGCAATCAGTTTATGATGAAATAAAGGATTCGGCGTAGAACAAATTTACATTCACATTTTTGAATACATATTACTCTTTTAATCTCTTTTCTCCATACTTTGCATTTGATTGTCGTGATCATTACGTTGTGTGTCATTATTCTAAAATTTTTAGAAATTTTAAGATAGAATTTATAATAAAAGAAAATCGTATAACTTGTAACAAAATTCTTTAAAAATTATGATTGGAGACTAAAAGATCGAAATAATCACGCAAGTTTTACAAACATCTTATATGCCAATGTTTCAACCACAATGTTGTAATAAATTTGAATCTGTCGATTAATTGACAAACTTAAAATACGCAATAAATACTTTATCCTTTTATTCGTTAGGAATTGAAGGAAGAGAATAATAAAATTCAAAAATTGATGTATGATTTCTGATAAGACAGACAATTCTGCAAGTATCTTGTTTGACGTCTACCTTCTTCCGGGCATCAAAACCGCGTATTATAATAAAACGAGTGTTGCTCCGAATGCAATACAGGCATGCATTAACAATGGACGCACTTTGCTCGATAGAAGAAACCGTCCATCCATCTGGGATGTTGTAAAACGCGATTTCATCCGCCGTCGCTTCTTTTTCCGGGCAACAGCAATGGCATGCTTGAGCTTGAGCCGTCCGCTTGCGTCTTTGGGATAAAGACGAAACTAATGGCATCCGACGGAAAATGGTCCTTCTAATATTGAAGCGTCAAAAGGTCTCTTTGCGATGTGAGAAATCTTATATCTTCGATGTCGTCACCGTTCGTTATGAATGCGACGGCGTTTCATGCGCGTCTCGCGCGTGCGAGCACTTCGAACTATCGGAGCCGCAAGCGGCCGCTCTCCGTCCGATCGATATGTCGTCACTTGCAACCGCGACAACTTGCCAGGCACTTGCAGACTCCCCGACCGCATTCTTCGCCGTGGAATTGAAATTCTCGGAGCGTCCTTAGAAATGTCGATGAGTGCGAGCATGGACCAACCCGTCTCGATACAGTAACGGTTCTAGTTTATGGCACTACATGAACGTCTCGCCGTCTTCTGCGTCGTCCTTTTACTAATTTTCGAGAATATGTCGCAACGAGTCGTCGCCGAAGAAGAGAGAAACGTAAAAAGATTTGTCGCTACGAGGGCTTTCTGTCAGACGGGTGCACTTAAAAAAAAAATACCGTTGCTTACCGGTGTTACTCGAGCGAGAGAAGCATGCTTGAAAATTATACATTAAGCGATAATAACGCGTCTCCATATAATTTCCTTGTGCTTACTAAGGGAAAAATAGAGTATTCCGAAATGCCCAACGAAAATGGACGGAAAATATTTTCGTTGGGTCCAGTTTTTAAAATATAAGAAAAAAATATCATTTATAAATAACACGTACAGTGAAGTTTTATTGAAATTAAAAAAAAAAAACAAATCAGAAATGTTGAGCATTTAATTATTGTTTTCCATATGACTTTGAATTGGTTTCACGTATTAGGAGCTGCACACATCAAAGGGAATAGGAAACAGAATAAGAATTTCAATCTATCAGAAATCATGTACTGTGGAATATACAGTTTCTGATAGATTGAAATTTTTATTTTCTGTTTCCTGTTTCTTTCGATTGTGCACAGTTCCTTACAGTCTCGCAGTATAATTGTTTAAACAGTATAACACATTTTTGTCCCGATATCCTCTGATAACCTTTCTCAATTATCAAATTCTGGTGGAAACGTTCACCTTGCTCATCACTTACAAATCGCATACAAATTATTCGAAAATGCTTCTTAAAAATTGTCATGCTATATCTTCGACGAAGAAACTTTTCTGATGGCAAATTCGAACTCAGTGTGTCTCACAATACATTAAAAGGAAAAATTGTTTTCTTTTCTTTTATACTAAAAATTATTCAAAATTTGTAAACTAGTAAATTGAATCGAAATAGCGCAATTTGATGTTGCGCCGTAAGTTGACAATATTTTTTATGGTTCGTTCTCTGACATATGCAGTAAAAAGAAACTTCGCACAACATCTGGGTCACATTGCATAGTTATTCTACCGTATGGCTTTATGTAAAACAGGATATACAAATTCTGCGCCCTGTTAGTTCGATACAATTCAAATTTACAGTAAGCTTTTGTGTTACACCTACATTCGTGTCTGTTTGTTACATCGTGCTTGCTTTTAATTTGCACCGTATTTTCTCCCCTCGTTCTTTTCAGAGAACTTTCAGAGAGCGATGCATTTTCAGATGACAATCCAAAATGAAAAACAACGGCGAAAACTTATCATTGAAACTAACTTTTCCGTTCTATTGTTTATGCAAGTCTTTCTTCTGCCGATGAAAGAGATATTCTCGCCAAGTTTCGCCGTTTGTAATAACGCGCGAACTTAAAGTTTCTTAAAGTGGAATAAACATTTCGACTGAATGCTGTTTCTATCTTTGCCAAAAAATCCTTTATAACATATATTAATACACACACACACATACACTATCTTTTTGAATTTATCGACCTGTCAATATATGCACAGTGTATTTTTTAATCCTTGTTGGCGAATGTACGCGACAATGTTTTTAATTAATTTTTTTTACAGCATTTCAAACTAAATATTTAATAAAAGTTATATGAGTGCGGCGAGTGTGGTGTATCGATGATTTAAAATATGTCAAAAAACTTTCAATTCACGGAAGAATAAATCTGTAATGAAATAAACCAAATTGAAAAGCTTTGGAAAAGTTATTTGGAAAAATGCTCGATACTCAAAGAATTAAGTATCAAAGTGCACTACATATGAATGTTCTAAGCGACTTTATGAAAAAGCAGTTCAAATCTTCT
This sequence comes from Trachymyrmex septentrionalis, assembly GCF_001594115.1. Taxonomy (NCBI): domain Eukaryota; kingdom Metazoa; phylum Arthropoda; class Insecta; order Hymenoptera; family Formicidae; genus Trachymyrmex; species Trachymyrmex septentrionalis. The sequence goes on along the minus strand of NW_017304136.1, from coordinate 1,264,055 downwards.
ACTCGTTAATTTGCCTCATTTTTTTTCTAGTTAAGTCGATTTTATTCATTGTAGTAAGATCGAGTATTCGAGACGTAATGGTAGCAATAGAGATTGTATATACGAGTATATATTAGCGTATTATTTTAGTCGTGATTTTAGACGCCTTTGATGCTCTCGATGTGTGAGGGACCACATCATTTTATAGTTTAACATATAAATTGGAATTAATTCATCAGTTATTGATATATCTATCAGATGCGAGACCGACTGATTGACAATCGGTTTCTCTCTATGCTCCAAATAATTTAATATACACCTGCTTTGATAAGACTTGAATTTGTATTGACCCGCGATATTCAATCACAATGCATTTAAATGAGTCGCTTAATGTGTATATGTGCATCAATCGCTTAATTTTTCTATGATGTTGTTCTTTTTTTTTTTTATTTGCGTCATGTTCGCAGTGAAATTATGATGTTGTATTGTTGACTACACCTAAAAGACAACGTTCACTGCCTTAATATTAACGGCATCGAGAAAAATTTGAGTGGTCGCCTCTCGAAAACGTTAATTCAGCGATGCTGTACAAACACCTAGCGCAGAGTTCTCAAGAAGCCGAGAAAAATTTCATTAACACACCGAAGATATTACACGAGAGAGGATTCGAGAGGCATTATGCTTGCTTTTCCAAGACTCACGAATCTCTTATCCTTGAAACTCTGAGAGTTCCCCCTCATTTCCTTTGATAATCTCAATTGTTATTAACTTGGGGTCCATTGTCATATACCGAGGTAGACATGCGAAATCAGTCTGGTTTTGGTGTGTATCTACACGTATGTTAATACGAAGCGGGATGCGGCGTGCTGTTAATACGGTTAGCCCCGCGGTAATGGAATACGCAGGAGCCATTGGGTTGTTGGCGAAGTGGCGCCTGATCGTGTTATCAAGATACTGTCAATACTTCCCGAAGCGGTCCAAGTGCCGCAGAAGCTGTCATGTTACAAAGAGAAGACATCTATGTCTGTGTGGGTGTGCGCGCGTCGGCCACGATTTGTTGTCATCTACATTCCGCGCAGGTGGTCCCTGCTATTACAAACCGGATATAACGTACCGTAATGATTTACGGAACAAATATCAGCGTTATTGAGCGTAGCGACTTTTGAGTCGTCGTTGTGCTGACGACGACGACGACGATGACGGTGTGAATGTCGTTATGGATGATTGAGTTATCGATGATCTGCCAATACGGGATTCTTAATTTCTTAATAATGTCACCGACGTGACGATGATAAAGAACGACACCGTTTGGGCGCTAATTTAAATTACGAAAGCACGAAGGACTCGACTCTCTCTTGGGAAAGTCGCCGAACTGACAAAAGGGATAGGCTTATTCTTAAACAGTACCCTTAGGAATAGCGTTGAATTTTGAATGAACAATTATCTACCAATTTTCAACGAGTAATTAAAAGTTCTTTGGTACAGAAATTGAAATTAAAGCGAAAAGGAAATCGAAATAACGATATTAATCAGCACGTGGAAGGGAAACTATAATAGAAACCGAGTCGAAGTTAAATTTTTCATAACAATGTGATTTAGTATGAAAATATCCATTGTCGATATTTATTTAAATATAATTTTGAAATAAAATACTTTTCTAAAATTAGAATTACATGTGATAATGTTTATTAATACAATTCGTTTTAATAAAATCCAACGCTTGCTATTAAAGTTTAACTTGACGAGATTTTTCATGATAATTTAAAAGACGAAAAAAATGAAGAAAGTTAAAGATATCGATTTGCGTTTTTTTTTGTAATTACAATTCCTTTGGCTCAATTAACTTGCTAAATACGTTAATTAACGAATTTATTTGAAAATAGCAAAATCATTTAAATTTGCTTCTTTAACTTCGTTATACAGGGTGTCTGGCGAGGCTCTAGCAATAATTCACAGGAAGGTAGATGGAACTAAACTAAGTCGAAAAATCTTCTACCATTTTGCAATTTTCACAATAGTTAACAAGATATTAATTACTAAAAATCGCTGTATTGGTTTTTAATAATTTTTTACTCAAATACTATTAGAAAAACGGCGAGATTGTTAATTTTCTTCTCATAAAGTTCTGAGAATCTCTTTAAAATTTTTTAATACTGTATTTTCTCATGTTGGTAAAAATACAATAGTTGCCAATAAGAAAATGCTGTACTAAAAAGTTGATAAAAAGTTCTGAAAAAATTTTTAAAACTTTATGAGAAGAAAACTAACAATTTTTGTTTCTCGCTGTTTTTCTGTAAAGTTGATATTTGAGTAAAAAATTATTGAGAACCAATATTCAGCGATATTTAGTAATTAATATCTTGTTAATTATTACAAAAATTGCAAAATAATAAAAGACTTTTCGACTCAGTTTAGTCCCATCTATCTTCTTATAAATTATTGCTAGAGTCTCGCCAAACACCCGGTATGTAGCATAATCTTGCGACTGATGCGTATAATTCTCAAGCTAATGGTGAATATAATAACACAACCACAATTGTTGTTAATGAATTTTACATTATCGCGCCAAAATCGATGAATGCTATGCTGCGTTTGCATTATACTTTTCTGAATAGTTCTACAGCAGATAGGGGCATGTTAATGTAAATAAACGGCTGGCTTTTCCAGCACGAAGTAATCTCTTCTTTTTTTCTCGCGCATCTCCTGAAATTACGTCATATTCTTCCATTATCGGCTTCATAATCATGATGCCTTAAACGGTCATAAGATAGTTTACGACCGTTAACTATTCTACTGGTAAAATCGATAAAGTCACCTGACCCACGATTGACAATTAACAACTAATTGTTTTGCTTGTCTATCACACACATTTGCACCAAAATCACTGAGATTTCTCAATTCTCAATTCTCAGATAATTTGAATCCGATTCCGCCGAAATATACGAGGTGGAAAGTAAAAAAAATAAATAGAGAAGTGAGCACATATAGATAGTACATATAGATGGTCTTCAGATTTTCGAAACGAAGC
>NW_017304136.1:1255105-1260948 GCF_001594115.1 Trachymyrmex septentrionalis | reverse complement strand
GTGGAAAGTAAAAAAAATAAATAGAGAAGTGAGCACATATAGATAGTAGTACATATAGATGGTCTTCAGATTTTCGAAACGAAGTATCATGCTTGAGTCTCTTGGGAAATTTGGATTTGTGGATGTATTGTTTATATGACGAGAGCTTTCTTCCAGCCGAGGGGTCCGCACTAATGGAGACGGTACTTTATGTAAGCATAATTTCTGCCTCGTAATAATACGCGGAAGCGGATAGGGGATATTGTTCAGTTGGATTTAGGGAAAGCTATACGGTAGAGCTTGCAAGCCAACCGTATTCCAATTTCAAAATAATAGTTTTGGTGATGTACTCGTATATGGACATTGCGGTTTATATTTATAGGTTCTGAAATAAATAAAATGTTACTTTATTAAATCTCTCTTTAATGACAAAATTGTTTATAAAGCTTCAAGTTCATTACTTTTTCATGTATTTTTTTGAAAAATCACTTTTCGCTTTTTGTACTATATTTTACTGTTAACTTTATATTAAATCCAATGTGAGTTATTTTTAATTATTTTTATAGATCTATTTAAACAAATTTTTTTAATTTACAATACATTTTTTAAATTTTAATTTTTAACAATAAAAATAATAATAAGTGAAATAAATAAACTACAAAAATGTGTTATTAAACATAAATATAATTGTATTCACACAACTTTCATATATAGCTTATTTGAAGTGTAAATATTAAACGTATTTCCAAATTTAATTTTCTTTGGAGGGATTGTACGTCTAATTATCTAATACTTCCTTAACTAAAACATGAAGTTAAATAATTTAACTTAGAGAAATGTATTAAATTTAATTCAAATTTAATTTATTATTTACTAAATACATATGTTAATATGGATGATGTTTATTTTGAAAATAACCACAGAAAGGAATTAATTTACATTTTGATATACGTAGGTAGTTAAAAATAACAAAATGTTATTAACGTAAGGGATTGAGTTACCATTCTTCTTTGATACCTAGTAGTGTTTATACTAGAAATAAACTGAAACGATTGCAGAAACAATTCTGTTAAATTCATAATGTAAAAATTATATCCAATTTGAGTTATTTTTAATCATTTTTATAGATCGCCATTACTCCTACACAATTTGTCGCTAAAACAAAAGATATTTAATACATTTTTTTCAGTTGAACAATTTAATTGAAAAAAATATATTAAATTTGATTCAAATTTAGTTTATTATTTACTAAATGCATACATTAATGTATATGAACGATGTTGACTTTGAAACTAACCACAGAAATAGATTAATTTACATTTTGACACACATTGAAGTAAAAAATAACAAAATGTTATTTAACTTAAGAGATTAGGTACCTAACAGCATTTATGCTAGAAATAAACTAAAATAATTACGAAAGGATCAGCTCAAGCTACTCTCAAAACACAACAGGGATACATTCATAATTTAGAAACGTTGCCATTCATCTTCTTTGCGTGGGGGACGGTGTAAAAATTCGTTTATTTGCGGCGATGCATATTCATGGCGTGCCAATAGCGCGCCTACACGCGTCCTCGCAAACGGAAATGACATTTAAATGAAGTTACTGTAGCCGTTCTCGCCACGTAACTTATGAGTAAATAAGCGCGAATGGAGCTGTGCGAAACAATAAACTTGCATTCGCCGCGAGCAATGGCCACGAGAACCGGCTGCCTCGAGGCCGTGATTTTGCTACGAGCCCGATGGCGCAAGTTTCGATCGTATGGTGCGTGCCACGTAAAAACCACACCGACGAAATCGGGCCACGGTGGTTATATACTCTTCGCCAGCACTTCCCTTTAAAAACTCGCCATTGAAGCGCATAGTTAGGCAGCCATTGTTAATACCGCGGCTAGTATCGGAAGTTGCGTATCTCTTTCCTCGATTCTTTGACGAGTTTTCCATCGATTTTACCATGATCGAAATTTTGCGTGGTACCAGGCGAAAACCGAACACCGCACTTTAATATTGTACCGGTGCCGCGTAGAGGTAGACAAAGTTTTATGAAGTAGAAATTCGATATAGGCTCTGGGGGTCTTTCCTTTTTATACCGTCCACGAAATAGGATAGCTTTTCACCGGCGCTGATATATACGGAAAGCGATAGCGTATTGCACGGTCTTGATAGCATCTGGCTGAACCAAAACGTAGTTTTGTATTTCTTCTACACCGTGGAAGTACATCGTTTGGCCCACAGCAAGTGCCGCGAAGAACAATCTAACATCGATCGCGTTCGCGGCTTGTACCATTAACTGCTTGCATACTGTCTTGCGCAATGTAGGACGATTGCATTTACCGAAATTTCACCATTGAACTATAACAGGACGACTTGTGAGTGACCTAGGAGTGGCCTAAGTGAAATAAATACTTCCGTTTCACAACTCCCCGTAGGGGTTGAAACCAATCCATTTTCAGGTGATATACAGTTATGTCGATATTCCACTTGTGATACATATATACGTAAAGTAAGACGAAACCGAAAAATATATATCAAGAGGAATGATAAAAAGAATCCTCAGGTGTGACGAGAATCTTAAATACTTTATTATTGTAATAATAAATAATTTTATGGTATATGAAGCGGCGATCTTCTCTTTGGAAATATCGACACGAGATTATTCTATCAAACTTCGGAGGGAAATTTCCAAATGAGAATTTATTTCAAGGTTATAGCTTTTGATAGTAGTATGTACTTGAAATTTATCTGCGTTAATATTACACGTCATTTGTAACTCATAACAAACTTCGTATGTGTAAAATTTTAAATTACATAGATAATTTATATTTTTTGATTGTTGAATTTACATCATTTTCCTTAAATTATTATAATTGATTTGTGGCATAGAATTAAGAAATAAAATTAATAAATAATTGATTATTTAGTGTCACACTTCTAATTGTTCGATCGACTAAGATAAAGATAGATAATTATAGAATTTGTTGTAATAAACTCAAAAACTCATAAAATGTTACAAATATTTTTTTTGTGTATTAATTTAATATATATAAATTATTATAAATACATTTATCAGTTCTATAGTCTCAACGTAAACTCACAACATTCTATAACATACGCATTGTACTTGCGTGCGCTTTATTTTGATATTTCATCGATATTATCTTTAATTAATGCAAGTTGTATTATCTTACTTGGCGACGATCACTTCAATGAATATAAACTCTAATCAATTTATATATTAAACTACATTTATAGACTTTTTAATATTGCAACGTAATTCTCGACTTACGATTTAAGAATTCTGCTAAATATTGTGACATTCGATGATTTTTATTCTTAAACTTTAGTATTACATTTCTTAATTTAAAATTGACAATTTAACATATCAATATTATACCAAAGAAGAAACGAAAAGTTAAAACTGTATTTCAACTGTAAACCAAAAGTCTAAATTGTATTTTCTGTTAATATAAGTTAATATAAGTTCACACATTTATCCTGTATCGACTTCTAAGAGCTTTATTGAAAATTTTTAATTAAAAATATTTTGTTATCAATACATTTATCTCTTAGACGTACATTGCATAATAAGAAATAGGAGCTGAAAATAAAAAGTTGGCAATGATTAATGCACGGAAGTACCGCTAATGAACAACGTTATCGCTTTTTTAATCCGTCGAAATTAAGATGGATAGTCTACAACCTACGAATCATCTGACACCTCGTAATTACGAACGTGGATATGCTTAGGTACCAGATCGATACAACACGTTCGATGAATATGTTGCAATCAGGTGCTAACCCCAAATGTTATCCATGTCAATACTCTCGTCTTCTCTACCTCGTATTCGTACGAGATAAGTGAAGATAATGAAGAACTATTAAAAATTATACAACCATAACTTCCGGATCGGTTGTTTGCGTCACGAAAGAATCCCTAACGTAAATGATTATTTAAATTTCCATTATGAAAGTACAGTCCATGGATCTAAGCAACAACGATAGAGGTATATCTGATAAAATAGAGGAAAAGTACTCGGGAGAATCGTAAAATGGGAATGTAAGAACTACTCCGAGTTTATGAGTTGACTATCCTACACATTTTTGCTGAGTTCACATTGCCAGAAATTCATAATTCGCAGACAATTTGCAACAAAATGCAAGTCATTTCATATACCGTTTACGATAATTTGATAAATTGATAAAAAATATTGTTTTGTTATTGTCGTAGATCAATTTGCTAATTTAAAAAAAAAAGATAAAATTGTAAATTGATTATTATTTAAGGAAAAATTGCTTTTTCGCTATATTTTACAGTAAACTTTAATAATTAAGTTAAATATCAAGCTTAAAATTGCAACGCAAAATAATAATGGAAGTAGAAAGGTCGAGCAAATAATTAGGTTAAAATTTAAAACTAGTTTATTTAAACATCAAAAAAGTAAAATTTAAAACTAATCTTTTATTAATGTACAGAATATGGATCGATTAGTGAAAAACTAGCTTCAAATTTTATATTCCTTTAATGTTTGTTTAAATAAACTAGTTATAAATTTTAACTAATCATTTGATTGTGTGTTGACTTTTCAATCATCATTATTATTTAGTTATTATAATTTTTTTTATAATTTATATTAAATTATGATTTATATTACATATGTATAGTTATAACAAACTATTTAAAAACTATCTAAAATTGTATTAGTTATAAAGATAGATATATATACAGGAGATAAATATGTCCAACGTAATGTGATCACGATTTTTCCGGCACTTCCGATGATCTGACAAAAATTATTTTGGATAAAAATTAATCAGTTTCCAATCGGCTACAAATTGCAATATTAAAAATTTGAAAAATATTCTTTTTTAGGAAAAAAGTCAAGGTTACTCTAATTTTTTTTAAATGGCACTACATATTTTTTTACTTCATAATATTGTAACTGATGTCAAGACAAGTTCAATGACCTGTTGTACTATGACTTTGAGATGATTTTACAGTCAGATATGAGGAACAAATACATAGTATGTATAGTCATTTGGGAATGCATAGTCATTTTGGAATTCGTAATATTCCCAAATGTAGTTCACAATTTATCACGCACGTGTATGCACATAGAAAAAAATATCAACATAACTTGTAGTATAGCGTAGTTCGAACGCTTCAACATTTCTTGTGTTCAGTCTTAGTTTGCCGTTAGAGCAAATCATAGTTCAGTCTCAGTTTGTCGAAAATATATTCCTATAATGAGAAAGTTAATATGCTGCTAATATTCGGTGAATGTAATATAAAAGGAATGCACGTGAAGCTGCTATTATGTGTGCCACAAGGTAACCACAGAGACATTACCCGTGTGCAACAATGTTTCATAAGTGAAAAGAATTTAACAAATTATGGAGAATTTGAAAAGGAGAAAAGGATCAAACTGCATTTAACTACAACTGTAGGCAATATTCTTATGGTCTTAGCACATTTAGAAGAAAATCCGCACACTTTCATTTATGCAGTTGCTATTGAAACTGATTTTACCTAAGAATTCTGTTCATGAGATAATAAAACAGAATCGTTATCATCCTTACAAAATGATCAAAGTACAACATTTACTGATTCACAACGTCGTCTAAATTTTATAGCATGGCTAGTTGTCACATACGAAAGTAATTTTGAAATATTACAGAATCTCCTATGGACAAATGAATGTAAGTTCTCAAATAATGATGTAATGAACCGTTGTAATCATTACTTTTGGTCGAAGGATAATTCCTATTGGTTCTGAGAACAATTTTTAACAGAAAATTACAGTGAATGTTTGGTGTGATCTAGTATACGGTCATCTGATTGGACCTTACTTTTATATTATATG
>NW_017304136.1:1244132-1255005 GCF_001594115.1 Trachymyrmex septentrionalis | reverse complement strand
CTATTGGTTCTGAGAACAATTTTTAACAGAAAATTACAGTGAATGTTTCGTGTGATCTAGTATACGGTCATCTGATTGGACCTTAATTTTATATTATATTATATGAAACAGAATTTAACAGCCCAAGCTTACTTAAATTTTCTTCGTTCTCAACTTCCAACATTGTTGCAAATACTTCCGAATGATGATGTGCAACATATTTATTTCCAACAAGATGGTTGTCCATCTCATAACGCTCGGATTGTTGTTCAATATTTAAATTCAAAATACGGAGAACGTTGGTTGAGCACTTACGGACCAATTTCTTGGCTACTTCTATTTGAAATCAATAGTCTACACGGTACCAATTCAAAGTATGAAACATTTAAAGCAGCGAATCCGTACAGCATGCGAAGAAGTTCGCCGTGACAGCGTTATAAGAGCAACTAATGAAAAATTTATTATATAGAGCAGAAGTGTGTCTACAAGAAAATGGACTACAATTCGAACACTTATTGTAATTACAATACATAACTTCTTTCATTAAATTTTAAGTTATAATTTTCTGTTCTACTTTTTTGTTATGTTATTATTTTTTGTTATAATTTATTGTTTGGTATGTAGTTTTATTTAAAAAACAAGAATCCATATCTGTGAAAAAGTAGCATATACAAAAATATTTTTTTACTGTAGAATAGTCAATATAAAAAATTTAATACAAATAAAATAATTTTTCACGAAAACGTTTACATTAATCCCACGACTGTAAGGTCATCTCAAAGTTATAATATAGTAGGTCATTGAACTCGTCTTGACATCAGTTATTGTGAAGTAAAAAATATGTAGAACCATTTAAAAAAATTAGAGTGACCTTGATTTTTTTTCTAAAAAAGAGTATTTTGCAAATTTTTAATATTGCAATTTGTAGCCGATTAAAAACTGACTAACTTTTATCCAAACTAATTTTTGTCAGATTATCGGAAATGCCGGAAAAATCATGATCACAGTTACATCGCACATCCGGTATATATCAAGATTAAAAACATATTTTTCGAAAACATTTAACTATTCTTTTATTGCAGTACTCTGGAGCATGGCTGCCGTCGGAATTTTAGTACGAAAATTAATGGACAAAAAATTTGATTTGATGGGTCAAAGAACGTCTCGTTTCAAGAACAAAACGGTTCCGTGGATGGAAGCGACAAAAAGGAAAGAACAGTCTAGTCTGCTTGAAGAAGTTAAGTCGATCGATCTTTAGCTTTCACCCACGGAGAAAAATGTACAAGTTACTTCTCTATTCCACTCGTGATTTCGTATTCAATGTAAAATATACTCGATGCGATCTCATCGATCACATAGTTAAGATCAAAGATTTGCGAAAGGTGCTCACAATGTGTTTCAATCATAACTGACGAGACCACACGAGAGATAATTTCTCGCAAGATCTTGTAGCTATTCTTTACGAGTCAAAATATAATGAATAGTATATATCGCGAAAATCATTTAACTCTTAAAAAATTGAGAATCCCTTGAAGAATTTGTAAGAAATTATTTCTGAAATTGGAGAGAAACTTGAGATATAGTTCACGATTACTGAAAACGCAAGGAATTAAAAACCGTATCTGCGTTGCTCGCAGTCGTGTAACTTCTTGAACAAACGATTTTCTGTTTCACGCTTAAAAAAAAAGTTTCGTAATTGCGTCAAATAGCATCGTTATTACAGTGATAAATATGAAAAATGTGAAATTGATGATAGTTTAAGGCTGAACTTGCAAGTTTATTGCGGAACATATTTCCATTATTGGCACTCAAATGGTTATCTTAAGCCGAATCTGCATAGGACTCAGAACACGAATCGAAGGATTAGACGTACAGCGTGACATACATATTTTATGTCGTAGACATAATATATTGTGTTCCAAAATTAACTGCCAGTACTGAAAATCTATGGTGGCACGTAATGTAAACTATACATTTTCAGCGCTGGTAGTAAATTTGCAACTTTCATAGGCTGTAGGAACTACGCAGAACTCAGAGAACTCACTGAAGTTGGATGAACTTCAACATGCTGAGTCCTGCAGCCGGAAATACGTCACGCTGCATCTAATCTTGTGACCTGCGACCCGCGTTCTATGTCTTATGTAAATCCAGCTTTATGCGGAAAGCGAATTTTGTTTGCTATATACCGTGATACATCAACAAAATGTCGCATTACGCTGAAAGTTCTAATTTTAAAGGATTTAGGGAAGACCAATCATTAATATCCCTGATAGTACGACGTCAGAATAATAATTGAAGACTGTGTATCAAATACGTATTAACAAAATTGATAATCCCTAGGAGAACGAAAAAAAGAAAAAGAGATACTTTTTACTGTCTTACAATTAGTCATCAAAACTAACAGATGTTGAATGCGTGTCTGCAAAATGGATCGCGCTGGCTGTTGATCTTCATTATCTTTGATGTAACACGTGTAAATGTATTCCGAACACACATTCCCACATGTCGATATAAAAATATAGTTCACGCTATCGTCGCGTGGAAAGTATTAACGATTTAATATTATTAAAGCATCATGGAGCTAATCCATCAGTCAGATCAAAGCACGGTCTACCTCACTTAGAAAATGGCTTTGGTACGTCGGGTCGACCAGATACGTATAAGCGTATTCAACTTATACGAACCTACGAATAATATTACATTTTTTTTCTTTTTATTTGCATCTTCAGGTCAGTATTAGGATGGCTACTGTCGTCGATAAAAATCGCGGAACTGCATAACAAACACGAAATTAAGATCGTTAATAAAAATTCGTACAGCCCTTTTGTTTAAAATAAAGTTTAATAGGAATAGGCACGCCCGTGATCGTTTAACCTTTCACGGAATACATTTAAACTTTGACCATAACACTTTTGAAACTTGCGGCATCGCTCGCGTCAATTCACGCTTGTCACTAAATCGATTCAGCTTTTATCGCCTTCGAACATGAGATTTGCCACCTTAAATAACTTTTAAAAATTATGGAGAGTGACAATGTGTTAATGATACTATATGCGTGTGCAATTTCCGGCATTCAGTTTCATACCAATTATGTTAATATTGCGATTATTTCAACGCAACAAGGTTAGAGAACAGTTAATACTTTATGGAAATACACACAATTGGTTGCCTCCATTCCGTAAGATTTCTCATCCTATAATAAATTGAAGAATTATAACATGTAATTTTAGTCGAAGAAGAAGATTCGTATAAAAGTAGATTTATATGAAGAAAAAATTAGTACAAAGAAAACGTTCAGAAAAAATTCAGAAAAAGAGAAAATGTAAAGAAACTAATTATTAGAAGCGAATTTTGTGGATTTTATACTTTAGGCGAAAAAAGTGTTTTCAAACTTTTAGCATGGAGTATATATGTATATAAATTCGTACTGCTGGGATGCTGGGAAATGTGCATAATTCTACATAGAAGTTACGTATAGCATTGTAAAATTATTACATCACTCATATCGTACATAATTAAATGTCTGCATTGGGCATGTATGCATATAACTGATATTTTAATTATTAATGCTTGATCTCTCGGTTCAAGCTTTCAATGTAACCTCAATTTGATGCTATTAGTGTGACAAATAAATAACATCGGATGCGTAAATCTATATCACATGATTCATGTTGCATTTACGCATAAATTGTTTTTAAACGAATTCTAGTATTATAGTTTATCGGAACACACAATTTACTTTTCATATAGTAAGACGGTAAGATATTATATTTGTAATTATGTTTATAATTTTTTTTAAAGATATGATTCTATGTGACATTAATTAAACTCATGTAACAGTGGCTCATCGTAACTTTATGTGAACATAGTTTCACATCTTTTATCGAGATACGAATATTCTGATGGAGGTACACAATCTTTAATTACACGATATGTACTCTCTCTAAGTACGTATACTTATTGAATCTGTAGAAGCAGCGCAGCAATTATCGGGGAATCGATTTTATCGAAATTACACGCTGATACCACCGGACAGGACTAACGGTAACTGTCTACATGACAATTAAGCCAGCTTTCCGTCGCAGCTTTATTCATGCCATTAAGCTTAACTAACAATAAGTCACTGACACGTCAAATCATACGTTAGTCAGACACATACAAACATAACGTACAGTAATATTTCACTTATGCAGTCGTGAATTTTTCTATTCATGTATATTGTATGTTCTTATATATTTTGTTCTTGTATGTAAATTTCTATATACATTACAGGATATATTATAAACTTGAAGTTTTGATCGATCAGGTGTAACATATGTATGGACAGGGCATTTATACATATATATGAGATGTTACGCGGATCGTAGAAAATTAAATTTACACGAATGGAACAAAATTTAACCGAGCTAAACGTGATCTCTGATTTGATTTGCTAATACCGCGAAATTCGATTTATAAGCCGCTGTATATGAGAAATAAGTTTCACCTGCGCAAAGCTCGCCAATGTGAAACGCCCGAATATAGAATATTCTTATACCTACATCGCTTTGAACAGCAATCGTTATACTGTCTCAAATGTACGGTGTTTGATACGTAAAACCTATGGACGATATAATCTATGTGAGCACTTTGAAACGAGAATCACTAACGTAATTTTACGATTTGAAGATATAGCAACAAGCATATAAGAGTAACATTTTACTTTATCAATTTACAAGCTGTAGTATCTACAATATTGCATGCTTATTCCGAGTGGTATCGAAATAACATTAATAATTTGTATTACTTTTATTACGTGTACGGGAAATAATACGCTCGGAGCACGGTGGTTTACATCGTAAACCACTGAGGCGGCGTAGCAGCCGACACGATTTTGTACACGCGGACACAAAATATTAAATTTTGAGAAATATCAAATTAAATGCGAAGACAAAGGAAATAAACTTCTTTTACGTTGAATTATTATTATTTGTAGTTGTATAATTTCGAAATTGTACACGTTGTGTTTTATTATTTGTATAGTTTCGAAATCGTAATGCATTTATCTTTTATGATAATAATTTTATCCATTTCGCTACGTAACGCGTTGTACAACGTCGTTAACAATTAATCCAACCGTATGCGGAACCATACACCAAGAACAATTCCGCTTTAGTAACGTGTTTCAGTAACTTCCGTTATTACGTTATATTCTCCACCTCTGTAAAGTCTCAATGAATCCAAATATCCGCTTCGCGTGATATCGATTTTCCAACATTCATTTTCTTGCGCGCTTACACGTACGTTCCGTTAATCCTTCATTTTACGCGATAGCCCCAACATGACATGTAATGTACTCAACAAAGCAACAGGCAATGCACCGTGACCCGCCTTTTGTTGATTCTAATAAGGCATCCGATGGCTGGAGAAGCGGTAGTTTCGTAACGCAGAATATTGCGATTAAACCTGCCGACTGACCTAATCATAATATTTTAACTTTATTAGACGTTATATTACACGTAGGATGCATATTCGATATTCCAATGATTTATCGGGTGACCCCATAAACCCATCGCGACTTGTCAAATCGCGCTAATAATAATGAACTTGACGAGCCAACTCGGACGGTCAAGGTGCGAATTCCTTCGACGGTAACATTCTTGCAAATTTTTGACATTTCTCGAGCAAGATTCCACGAATTTTTCTCTCACCGCCAAGACGGAGGAATTTGCTGTTCCTTCGAATGAAGCAACGTTCGCATGGCTGCACATCAGAGGGAGACCATTTCGATATGCCTCAACGCGAGTGCGCAAATCGACAACCGCCGTGGTGTCGGACGGAAGATTTGCGGTCGCGCACAGCTCTCATGCCGTGAGAGTACCATAGGAACGAACAAAGTCAATAATTATTTGACAAATTACATTCTGTACGTACATATCGGATAATCGCTCGAGGGAAATAATACGCTCGGAGCACGGTGGTTTACATCGTAAACCACCGAGGCGACGTAGCAGCCGGCACGATTTTGTACACGCGGACACAAAATATTAAATTTTGAGAAATATCAAATTACTGAAAATGCGAAGGCAAAGGAAATAAACTTCTTTTACGTTGAAATGTTTTGAACTGTGAAATTTGATATACTCAGTATTAAAAATGAATCGCGGAATTTCTCTTTGTTATAAAATATTTAAATGGAAATGGATCATCCATAAATTGCAATAGTCGCTAATTCTCGGGATGGCTATCTACACCGATTGAATAATTACATTTATATATAGGTAAATGAAAAGCTATCGCAGCCATTAATCATAGCAATTTGCTACACAAATTACGCGAACACATTCACAGCAGGTATAAACGTTGTCTAGTAATTACATTGAAACATTAAAATTGTATAATGTATATATTTAGAATATTATTGATTTAAATGAAGTATAGCTAGTATCACAGTGGTGAATTAGTGAAGATATAATGGCATGTTTTACATAAATATAATTTATTATGCATCGACACGTATTGATACATATTACATTGTTTTTTTTTGTTTTTGTTTGGAAAAAGGAATATTTGCACGATTTTTTAAATAAGATTATTAATGCAATAATAGCGGGTCAAATAATTTGTTTACCAATTTGCGTTTAACAATTTTGAACTTTAGAGGAAAACTCGTTTAAAAGTTTTATTGGAAAGAACTATTTCCTCATTGCGTTTATGTCATCAATTTGCCCTTTCTTCCCGAAGTTACTTTCCGTTTCTGGCTTTAGTATAATTTTCTCCTGTACTTAGAATGCACTCCTGGGAAATTGATCGTCGATTTATCAAAGGAAACTTTTGCGTTTGTAAAAACAGAGTCAAGCTCTTTTCGAATAAAATATATTTACGTTTACATCAAGATTCTTACATTAAGAGTTGCGACAATTTTTCCATAAACTAATCAAGTTTGTGGAGTATTTGTTCATGCGATTCGTTGATCAAACATTTTATATTATATATTTACAAATCCTTAGATACCTGGTTGTCACAATTCTTAAGAGATTTCACACCTTTATATTCTGACTTCAATATTTTCTCTCTCAAACATACACATACAAAGAAAAGTATTTATTTGTGGGAAATACTGGTCGCGCTATTCGCCAGAAACGTGATTCCCAAGAGTGTATAAAAAGCCACATCGTCAGCTTGCATCATTTTTCTTTCGTAAAAGTCACCGCCGGCGACGACGGCATCAGTTTGATTGCTCTCGCAAACAAGAGTTCGACATGTACGGTACTCTACGCGGTATCGGCAACGGTAGAGTAGTCCAGCTTCCATGCAACGTGCATTGTCCAGATATATAAAAGCGAGAGAGTCACTTGAGGGAAATCGTGTGCGGGATGGGAAATGCACATTTTTAACTGGAGCTGGTGGCATTTATTGAACCCGGAAACGGGGGTGAAAACGGATGGGATACGTTAAAATTCCGCAATGGCTATCGACTGAACAACACACCCTACGGCATCCTTGCAATTTTCAACTTCAACGTATATCTCTTCCTCTCACTCTCTATGCACCTTTACATATTTAAGAGTCACCGAGCGCGTAAAGTAGGGCTCATTTTACTCGCCAAAGTTCCGACGCGACATCGTCCTCCGTCGGAGAAAATTGATTTTCTAACGAAATGTAACCGGGCACGAGATATTTTTCTACCTACAAAGAGCCCGCCAAGTGATGTCGTTTTACATGGAAATTTGTCGAGACCAAAGCTCGATGTACACACTCAGATACTTCGATCACGATCAGTAACGAATTGCAAACAGCTGCGCTTGCTCTCGATGGGAAATCGTATTAGAATATGAGAGAAACTATGATAAATGACGTACCACACGTATATAGATTTTATGACTGCGCGATTTATATAAATGCGATATGCATGAGACGTGACTTATAAGAGTATTAACGGTAATCGATCGCTTTCCAGGAAGAAAAGGTCATTAAGCATGCCACATGTAACACGTCCACTTTCAATATTCACTCTGCTATAACGGTCTCATTTATTACACCTGTTACATGATCGTTGTTTTTTTCTACGATTCCTGATTGAATTCTACGTTTCTCTCAAGAGACACGATTTCTTCTGCCGGTAAAAAGCATGATTTGTGTGTACACCACACTTGTGTCCCACGAGAAAAACGTCATAGCGAAAGAAACGTATATCTTGGGGGAACATCTATCATATCGCTAGAATTCCTCGAGAGCAGCGTGGCGACGGTTATGTTACGGATGATCCGTGTAACATGCTGGAAATTATTCGAGTCTCGTATATGAGATGTTACGTACACATGTAAGACACCGCGTCAGCATGCGCGAACAAGAGCAGTATAGTTTTCGTCTTTACTTCGCATACAAGAACGGTGTTGGCGGCACAATTTATCGTTCACAGCAGTTGTACAATTTCACATTTATTCGAAATTCTGACGTCAACACTTAATGCTTTTCCTAATAACGACAGTTCTGAGTTAATAGTTTGACTTTGTATATCAACACACAAACCCAACTTTATTTTTAGTTGTTTTAAAGAGCACTTTATGCGTTCCACCATTAATCACAATAAATTGACTGCAATTAATCATTTGTCGAGTTGCTTTCATTTTTTCGCGTAGCAACCTAAAGCGGTATCGAAACTTTATCTTATATCTTCTTTTTATAACTGTACGGAAATTTGTAAAATTCCATAAAATGTGAGAGAATTAATGAGAGAAGGAATCATAAATTTATCAAGCTGTACATGTAATATACTGTATGTACAAAATGTATATATCAAGATTTATAAAATTGTAAATATCTGACACCGACAATAAGCGATAAGAGCAAAATAAATATAAATTGTTGCAGTAAACAAAAAACAAACATAACAAGCAAGAAATGAAGCTTATATCAGTCGAAGTTGGATCTCAAATGCTTTAAATAATTGCATGTGAATTTATATACCACGTTTGTAGTTTCTTGAATTAGTTTTTCAGACTTTACAAGGAGAGACTCACATATATATAATATTTTACGGATTTTGATCAGTTTTTATGTGATTATTCTAAGGCACCAAAGAATAATTCCTGTAAAGCAGTAAATTGCATCTCTGCGTATTTTTTGAGAAAATCATAATTTTAGATTACGACAATGAATCGCTTTGAAACCTCTTTACTCTTCGTTTAAACCTATTAATAAACAACAAATGAAATTTGAAGTTATTTAAAATTAGAAAAATACATTTTTGGCAGACACGAATATATAATATATATTCGTGTCTGCCAAAAATGTATTTTTCTAATTTTAAATAACTTCAAATTTCATTTGTTGTTATATATACGAGTATATATTTAAACACGCAGGATATCTAGAAAATCGCCTGTAATACTTCGGGAAGTGATTCGGAACTCAAAAAGAAGGGAAAAAAGCCATATAAGCATAGATCCGGAAATAAGTCGTTCCCGAGTTATAACCACTTTTATGTTAAAAAAATTGTAATTTATTTTTCATAATTATAATCATAATTTATTTCATAGTAGTGTCTTAAGGGATATAGACAGAGTGAAGGCCTAAAAAATCGGGAGTTTTTTGAGATTTTTTTTTAAATGTATAATAAAGTCAGATAATTGACCTCTTTTTATTACAAAAAAGTTGGATAAAGTTGTGAAATTTTTATTAATTAAAAAATCGCTACGTCTGGCGATAGAGGTAAGTTTTCCGAATGAAATGCAATTCATCATGTCATTGATGTAAATTGCATTTTTCTTCGAAAGACGTCAGAAGCACTTCTAACACTTAAATGACTTTCGTGCGTACAAAAACTGGTACGCATCATCGTACAAAAACTGCTGTATCTTCGTCAATTTTTCGAATATTTCTTTAAAACTTGGCATATGTATTCTTGACATACGTATATCTTTCAAAATATTACAAAATTAAAAAATCGATTTTTTCAAAATTTTACCCTGTCTATAGCTTTTAACACAAATAATTACATTTCGGACTATTTTAGCGTTACCTAGAATGCATCACGTGGAGACAAAGTTCGCCTGGCATCCCTCCAGTAAAATAAAAAAATTTTTAAATAAAAAATAAAAAAAAGGAATGCCAAGCGAACTATGCCTTCACGTGATGCATTCTGGGTAACGCCAAAATAGTCCGAAATGTAATTATTTATGTTAAAATATTACTGAAATAAATTATGATTGTGATTAAGAAAAATAAATTACAATTATTTTAACATAAAAGTGATTGTAACTCGGAAAAAATTTATTTCCGGAGCTATGTTAATTATATCTTTTTTCTTTTTTTTGGGTCCCGAAGTATTGCGGGCGATTTTTCTGGACATCCTGTATGATATCCGAGTATAGAATCCATGACACTGTATTGTCTGCTTCAATTCTTCTTATCGCTTTAGTCCGGATCTACAAATAGGTTTTTAATCCTTAAGTTATAAGAAATGGACGAATCACAGTTGATTATTCTCCTCGCATTCGACTGTAATTAGTTAATTAGTTATCGGTTGAAAAATCCAATGGCGAATTTACACATTTTTGCATCCTAAGCTCTGTACTTTCTAAATTGGCGCTCCTTTAAAACACAAGGCGCTCCTTTCAGACAAATGAACAATAAAAAAATTTGGCTACCGTCGAAAAGTATCGCTATTTCACCAAAACATCAAGATTTTAGTTTTATATATCAAAGCACTACTTCAAGGTGCCACATTGGCGAACATTGTACAACTGACAATTCCGCATAAATATAAAATTTATTTTAATTTTGATTTTTAGGAGCGCTCCTAGGTCTGGGCTTCATGGACTTCTGTCTAATGTTCGCTACTGTTGAAATCAAAGAATACCAACTTTCTCAAAAACTATCAATTTTCGAATCTAATATATATATATATATA
>NW_017304136.1:1234300-1243766 GCF_001594115.1 Trachymyrmex septentrionalis | reverse complement strand
TATATATATATATATATATATAAACGATAGAAGATATATAAATATAAATAAATATTTAAATACTAAGATCTGCTTTGACAAAAAATAGGATTTCTATTATCTAATTAGATTTATTCATCGGTCTATTACAAATTATAATTTAAATATTCTTTGATTTTAACTAATATAATCGTAAAGCAGCTAATCGAAATTTCCAGATTATTGCTTTCTATATTTCTTCTCTGCTTTTATGGTAGGTACAGTACTGAGTATACTCTTATGGTCGCGTAGAGCCTAGATCCAATTACACCACCTGCGGATGATTCCCTTAATAAGCACCTTCGACGCATGAGTCGTCGTAAACGGCGATGATCATCTTTATCCCATATCCTATCCTCTTTCTCTCTCTCGTCCTCTACTCTCCTTCTCTCTCTCTCTCTCTCTCTTTTCCTCTACACATCCAATCTTAAACTCTTATCCTTTTATCTCGCAATACAAAAAAATACGGTCATGTAATAGCTCGTTTAATCTCCGCTTAAGTCTATCGATTCAGAAACGAGATATGATTTATGATCGCGACGGTTCTTCGATTACCCACATATATCTAACAGTTAAACGTCCGCGCAGTGAAGCGCCGCATTGTGATCTTGTCCGTATTGTGAATCAGCTGAATGGTTCTAAAGTGATGTTTTCCTTCCTTCGTTGCTCTCCCATGATCTCATCCTTTGACATATGATCACATTAGGCTGAAAAAAATGGATGAAGAGATAAAACTCTTAACATTTTCGTTCTACGCACCGTTAGAATAAAAACAGCGGCTAAAAGGAAACTTTATAATAAAGATATTGTTCGGGCTCGACAATTTCACAATATGGACAGACGACTGCGAATGCCATTGTTCAATCGAAACATATAGCTGTCGGACGAACAAGAGCTCAAATTCGTGCGATATTGTGTTTCTAAATAATTTCAACGTCGCTGGGAAAAAGCATCTGCGGCTCGCACAAAAAACACATTTTGCATTGACTATTGAGAACCATCATGTGGGATTTATTAACGATTTATTTGTATTGCAAACTGGAATAGCTTTGCAAACGATAGTGTTCGCGAGAGTGCGTTAAAAAAAATGGTATGCACGCGCGTTCGTAACGCGGAAAGTTATATCTCGCAATCAGTCGCTCGTATGCGCGAACGCAACGGGCTCTGATAGATGAATTCGGATTTGTCGATCGCATGTCGATAAATAAAAAAGCCAGGACGGACCTTCATCCGTCTTGTCGAGTATCGGATTGCGATTGCGCGTTGCTGCGCACAGAAACAAGCAATGACGGCATAACATTGTCTCGCACGAATACGGCTTACTAGGTTTCGTTTTTCTTCCCCATATTACCGTGAAACAACCCCGTCATCCGTTTATCGCTTTTGACCAGCGCGATTCTCGTTTCACGAGAGACAAATTCGACTCGAGATTGCTCTCCCGCTCTTGATCGATTTGCATAGACCGAAGTCAACCAAGGCGCAAGTCAAGTCGGCTTTGTCGTATCACGATTGGTTGAGTATTACGGTGAGTACATACAATGCACTGATTTCGAATTCACTCACGCGCATCGTTGTCTCGATGCAGCATGCCGTATTACGAAGAGAGAGATAATTACGTACATACGAGAGATATGAGGTAATTAATGTACCACCTACGAACCACTGTATATATGGATTAAATCCTGTGAGAAAGGAGGAGTACAACTTTTTTTTAATTAACTACAAAAAGTGCCAATTACAGTCAAAGTTAGATATTGGAATAAAATATATTTAAATAATTTTTATCTTAAATTTAAATTAACTAAAAAATTATTTAAATATATTGTATATAGATGTATTATTTCAACATCTTTGATCTTGGCGTTTTTCTTAGTTGATTTATTATAATTGGTCGAAATTAGACATTATGAATACAATGAATTCTTAATTTAAATTTAATTATCTCAGATGTAACTGTGTGCCGAAACGTTTCGGACATTAACCACAATCGATCTGAGACGCTAATAATATAAATACGATCAGGCGCCGAAACATTTGGACATTTCTATATATGAAATAATCCCTCCTAAATTAATTCGGTAAAAAACTTATTGCGAAAAATATTACCTAATATAGGTTTGAATCCTGGCTGAAGTAATATTGTTCGCAATAAGCTCTTTATCGAATTAATTTAGGCAGGATTATTTCAGAAATTTAAAGAGGATTATATAGAAATGTCCGAATGTTTCGGCGCCTAATCATATATATTTAAATTATTAGCTTCTCAGATCGATTGTGGTTAATGTCCGAACATTTTAGCGCACAATCACATCTGAGATAATTAAATTAAGAATATATTGTATTCATAACATCTAACTTTGACCGAGTATTGGCGTTCTCTATCATATTTATGTACATACCTATATCATTTACATGGTCATACTTATTCTTAATATTATTTTTTTTAATTATTTACAGGTTTTATGATGATGTTTATCAAGTTATGAATAGGTAATTGTGTAAGATGTTTATGAGCAAAGTTGGGTAAATGCTAAGTTAAAAAGTTAAGTAATTTTAACTTTGTTTAGTTATATATTTTAGACTGTTAACTTTTTAACTTTACATAGTTATATTTTATCAGTAACTATTAATTTTTAATTTGATTTTTTAAAAGTTAACATCAGGGTAGAACGTTATACAAATCCTATACTCGGATTATATTATATGCTTATACATTCGTGTCGAAAATATATTTTTCTAATTTTAAATAATTTGAAATATTTCATTTACATTTAAAGAAAGAATAAAGAAGTTTGAAAGCGATCCATTGTCATGACCTAAAATCGCGATTTTCTCGAAAAATACGCAGAAGTGCAATTTACTGCTTTACAGAGATTATTTTTTGATGAGAATAATCACGCAAAAGTTGATCAAAATCCATGAAATACATATTTCACGGAGCCTTTCTTTGTTAGTTAAAAAATTAATCTTTTTAATTTAGTTTTTGAATTCAGTTAAAAAAAATTAATTTGAAATCATGAAAAAACAAATTTAATTTTTAACTTTTCAATTACTTTTTAATTAAGTTAAATTTTCAAGGCTGTTAACTTTAACTTAATTTAGTTAAAAAAAAAGTCAACTTACCCACCTCTGCTTATGAGCATCAATATTGCTTGTCAATTTAATTTATGATATTATTACTCCAGTTGCTTTTCAAGACTCTTAAATTCGACGCGCAGTTTGCAAGAATATGCATATAAATTTAAACCAAATTATTTAAAGATCCAGTTTAATTATTTAATTATTTCATTTCCTAGTTATTGTGTAGACATTATGGTCGTAAAAAACATTACTTTATTTAATATTATTTTTAAAATTTATTTTCGTTGATTATACCTGATAAATCGCCAATTACAATTTTAAGATGTTAAATGAATTTTTAATTTTTACCTATCAGCATCGTGTCTTAGTTGTACCTTTGTAAAATGCATATCGTAACCAATATGTAATTTACAGAGAGATATGAAATCGAATTGTTGCGGAAATATGATTTGGAGATTGTATTAATATAGATTATACGAGTATCATGTTACTATTATGGTCTAGTTTACTCTAGCGCGATTATTTTCTGGTTACTCAAAATAAATCTTAATTAAGTCACTAGATAGATGCTACAAGATGTTAATTAAAATCGTTAGAATATATTCTCATTTAACATGCTTTCTAATTTAACATGTTTCTTTGAAATATTTCAGAATTAATTATGCACCGATGATCAAAATTAATAAGATTGCAATTTATAAAGAGAAATTATTTAGAGAAATCTGTCTATTTCGATATTTCAACCAAATGAATTTCCGAGAAAAATGGCATCGCGATTTTCTTGGTCCGTTTTAGATAGAAATGATTGGTATATTTTTGGACAAAAGCCATCTTTTACGAGTGCTCTACGATACGTGTTTTAAGAAGTCCCCAGAAATTACGTTTCATCTCTAAAGAAACTTGTGCAGTTATTAAATGTACACTCAAAGCAATCGGAGAACGACAGAAATGAATCTTTCTTAATAATCAAAGAAATAATTTTTCCTAAATATTATAATAGTTTTTGTAGTAGTCATTACTTTCTGAATGGTCTATATCTACAATACTTCTGTGCTTTAGTTTAATTTTCTTAACAATTTTGTTTGATTTATCGACAGATATATTTTTATACTAAATTTCTGAGTTTTGTCTTTTCCGATACATTTTGTAAATTGTAAGTTACTGATTGTGAAAAGAAAAACGTACCAAGAAACGTTTATTTTTAGGTTTTCTTTCATTAACTCCAATTAATGCTAATCGATGATTAACTTAATCATTACAATTGCCAACTGAACGTATATATAGTTTGTCAGAAGAGGAAGAGAGAGAAGTTTTAATTTATTAAATTACTATATTAGCACTTTTGCGAGTTAATTCATCGATTAACTTAACCAAAGGATGATGAAAGATGGACTTAAAAGATCATCTGTCTAATTATTTTTAATGCACTCCAAACATTTTTTCGGAATATTATCAGCTATCGGTTTATAATAATGTATTCTAAAAATCTTTTTTAAGATAAGGAATATATTATCGACTATAAGATTTGAGGCATATACATATACTAATGAAATATATAAAATAATTTGCCACTCTTGCAAATCATTCTTAAGGTTACAATTAACATATTAGATCGATTGTCAAGGTAATTTCCGTGACCAACACAATGAATTCTCAGAGAAATTGATCGCGGAGAATTTGATCGTGCTGATTTATAAAGAATCTCCACGAACAGTCTCGCGTGATTTAGGCAATGCGCAATGCGGCTTTTTATTTGCCGAAAAACGATCAGCATCTAGAAGTCGTCGACTAGCATACGTTAAACTGCACATGTATTACAATTTCGTATTTACGTACAGCAGTTCTCCCTCAGTCAGCACGTTTCGCAGCTCTCAAAGTGTTTCGAAACACGCGGAATCGTTTGTACACCGCATGTCGGGACCCATCTCACCCGAGAATGAATGCTAAAAGTTTGGTCGTCAGTATAACGAAACTACAGATGTAAATACAGTTTTAGATTTACATCTATATTTAAACATTTCTTTGTCATCTCGCTCGTGCTAGGGTATTCAATCCAAACATAGGCAGATTGAAAAACGAATTGCGTATCTGACCGTTTTTATGCGAAAAAGCTATTTTTATCTCGTATAAATGTATTTCCTGCCATTCTGAGAAAGTTAGTGATCGGGAAGGAAATTTAGTATTTTGTACACACATTGTCGCGGTCAAATACGAATTGAGCGAGCTTTTCGTTGCTACTTCAAATTTACGACACCATTGCGTAAGATATAAAGCGTTATTTCGGGTGGAATTCCGGTGCTCAGGGACAGAACTGAAAAGGAAACGTAAGCGGAAACGGTTATAATTAAATTAATGAAACGCCGTTGCGCGCCATTAGCAAACGCTACGCAAATGGTAACGTTTGTCATTATTTCGACGGACCTGGAAATAATTAATACACGAAATTGAGGCAACAAAGGTTTTTATCGCGTCAGTGGCCATAAAAAAAGATAAAGTAAAGAACGTTGAAATTTACCTAAAAAATGTATGCAAATTGAAATTTATCTAAAAATGTATGCAGATTGAAATTTATCCTTGATAAATAAGGACGTTTGTTTTGCATTATAACGATATAAATTGGCGAGGTCGTTCGGTAATTGTACCACTTGCTATGGTCGCTCGCAGTTAAATTGCAATAGACATAAAATTATGAGTGCTGAATTCTCAATGATTGCAGAAATAAAAGAAAAGAAAACTGAGCCCGAATGCGTTTGCAATGTAATTCTCACGCTAAAGTAGTCGTCTCTAATGAGGTGCCGTTGACATTTATATTTTAACAAGAAGTTAGCAATACATGTCTTGATAACGAAACGCTGCACTAATTGAATTTCTATCATAAAAGCGATAGTCGTGAATGTTGCACGAAGTTACCTTCTGTTCTGAAAGGAGAATCTCTATGTTTCGGTCAGCAGATTCAATCTTGCAAAACTTCCTTGTGACATGAGTCACTTGAACATAAGTTGTCGATCCAAGTTTGATTTTATGTCGAAGGAGAGAAATAGATGGATACACGTCCTCTTGTGGGAGAAATAATAAATTCTTCGTTGACACGAAAGACATATCGGAAAATAACAACTTCAAATTTTCGTCCTTCGTAATCTTCGTCCTTTTTCAGACGAATTGAGCAACTTTTACACGTAATACCATATGAAAAATCTAGCATGAATTCAATTTGTACTGTTCGCATACAGGTTTTGCATATGAATAACAACGTGACCGTATACGGGGTAAGTAAAAATTCCTTTTGTAAACTTCGAAGGTGTGCTTGAAAGATCAATCCAATAAAAGTTCTGACAAACACGAAAACGCTTTCTCCCCGTCAACGTATTTCAGAATCTCCCATTGGAATTATTTTTTCATTTAGCAGTAATCTCTCGGAAAGGTTATTTAGTAAACCACAGCATATTACGACATTTATCTTTTATCTATCTCGTCGAACTGGATAAAACGATATATATATATATTTCTGAGATATCTTCGACTCCGTAAATCGTAGAATGATATTCGTGGACTTATATCACTGCATCGATGTATTAAATATGATTCAGAAGTACATAAAGAGGATTTTAAACTCGTACCAGCATATTTACATACATGGCTGGGAAAATCGAACAATATAGAAATAACCGATGTTCATGAATTGCTGACACGCGGCATATGCCTGCGCATTAATTATGTACAATATGTCGATAGTCCGAGGACCAGAATACTGGGTCGACGCAAAAGTAAAATATAATAATATTTGTTTTTCATGTCTTCACAAAATAAATATGTTTAAACAAAATAAACAAAGTGAATGGCGAAAAATAGTCGACGCATAATACATTTAATTAACAATATTAGTCATAAATACATAAAATAAGAAGTAGAACGGCGTATATTAATATATAAAACAAACAAGTTTCGGCTGCTGGATTGAGCCCTCCTCAGATGTAAAAAAATGAATATAATAAAAAAAGTAATAAAAGACTACATAAAAAAATAAATAATAAATAAATAAAGTTCAGTGTCGCAACATTTTTAACGCGCGGAAATCAGTAATTATGATGGATCTCGACGTAGCCCAATATTGTATATGCGATGAGGCAGTCAAAACGATGTTAAGATACATAATCAAGATTATACATAAGAATCTTTACTTCGTTGTTATGTAAATATGTTTAATTCCTTCAAAAACGGTATACTTTATTACACGTAAAAACAGATCACAGGAAACGGGAAGTTGAGATACGTCGATAGAGGGAATATATATATATATATATATACTTACTTATTAAATATTATATTAAACTTATGATTTAGTATTACGTCTAATATTAAGAATGAATTTTTGTTTTCACTTTAATGGATATGTTCTATTTATCTAACTCAATCGCGCAGACCATTTCACTTTTGACTGTTTACATCGCTGTGATTATTTGTCATTCCGTTTACAGTATATCAAGCCACAGAAATTACATATGTGCATTGTTAATACATTTTTTATTAAATGAATATATTATACAAGAATGTGCATAGCAGTAGATATTTACGTGCAATTATTAAAACGCGATTAATGCAAGTGTAGTCTATTAGCAGTTCTAATTAAACGATCGAATAGGTCTGCGATTTTTCTAAATAGGGCAATCACGCGTTAAGTACAGAAATTCATTACACCGCGGTTATCTCATCTCAATAATATTTGCCTCATCCGCCAACATCCATTAGTTTATTCAATTTACAAAGAGAGAATTAACCGGACGACTAAGTGCTTTGACGAGCAGTGCTCACTCGTTGCTATTGGTTTATCATCAGAAAGTTTAGTATGGCAAAAGTAAATAACTGCGAAGGGTTATTAAGGGCGCGGCTCGTTTACTTGAAACACGCCAAGTTAGTAAAATTCATTTATGACATTAGTTCTTGATGTTTTTACCCACGAGAGCATTTAACTCAAATTTATATGCTCACATGCAAGAAATAAACATGCACGCGCATATATATATATATATGTATATGTATATATAGCCTTTGGCTATAAATATAAAGCATCTTCACAAAATGATATGTAAACGTTCTGTATTTAATAAAAAATAAAAACAATCTTATTGAAAAATGATATTTATTTTTATAACAATTTTAATATAAACAAAATGTAAGAGACCATATATATATAAATATACAATTAATAAAAATCATAAAAGTTTACATAGAAGCAGCTGGATCTCAGTGAATATTTCACTTGAATATTTCGGTACGAATTTTATATTTATATATGTATTCGATTTTATAAATTGCGCACCGAAATATTTTCAGCTTTGAAACATAAATAGAATTAAAATAGTAATATTATAAATTAAATTGATAAACAAATATTTATATGCTTATAACATAAGTATTTTAAAAGAATATTAATAATTTTAATATTTTGTTAGTCCTTTTTTAGCTTTTATTACCAAGAAATCCGGTTCCAAGAAAATGCAATAAATTGAGGTTGCTTCATACTTACGACCAAGAATGTATAACGATGCTTAGAATTTTTCGTGCTATAACAGTGATATACATATGATCATTAATCACATAACCGTTGAAAAATACGCGTGTAACTAATTACTTGGATTTGTTATCCTATATTGCTACTTTCAGCAAAATAGATATTTATCGAATTTAAGAGAGACAATTTAATCTCATGGTGACTATGAATAAAGTGCACACGTAAAGGAAAGCGTTGTCTCTCTTTTTTAGGGCGCAATATGTTTAGTATAATGGCGAAGACACTGATTTCGCTGATGCGTGATATTTGATTTTTTTATTTTTAAGCCAACACACGTGCGAGCGTAGCAAACGTTTTGCAGAAATATAGTCTCAGAAGTATCGTAAATCTGTACTTTATACCGCTAAGTCGGTGACAAGTCAGTCGCGTTATTCTCACGAATAGTAAAATTTATTATCGTTAAACTGTTCCTTCACTGCACGCAGTTGTTTAGAAAGCTTGGAGTAATAAGGTCACATTTATCAAAGATTTTTAGAGATTTACTTCATCGAATGTTCAAACTTTAATTTAAACTGAGCCGCTTAAAATTGTGTGCTGATTTTAACAAACAGCAGGATTGAAGAAAGGAGAAAAATAACTTTTAAAGTGTGTGTGTTGACCGGAAAATAAATCCTTTATGAGATATTTTATACCTAATTTATATCAGAATATAACGAAGTATTTTTGAATATAAAAGTCACCAAATATTTAGAATTTTATTTTAATATTTTTACATGCAAAATGATTAAATAAAAAAATTTATACGTAAAAAGGTTATGTAAATCTGTATAAAAACGCAGCCAAATATTTTGTATTATT
>NW_017304136.1:1233430-1234200 GCF_001594115.1 Trachymyrmex septentrionalis | reverse complement strand
AGAGAGAGAGAGAGAGAGAGAGAGAGAGAGAGAGAGAGAGAGAGAGAGAGAATAATTCTATTTCTGATAATTTTATTAATCTGGTTTTTTCGATTCATCTTTATTACAATTTTTATTCATTATGAATGGATCATATCAACTTTAAATTATGAAATCTTTTAAATGTATAAGCACAAGATTTATTCACAAAACATAGACGTTCGTTAATTTCCAATTAATTTTTTATAATTCCCAGATCTCTTAATTTTCTTTTTATTAATTAGCGCGATATATATTTTGTAATAATATTCTGTATAATATCAACTAAACTAAAATCTAATTTCAAATTTTTAGAGAAGATATCATTATACAGTATTGATATACCTTCAGAATTATATGTACATACATCGATAAATCAGTCAATTTACGTGTACGGCAAATAACAACGAGCCAAATAACATGTTATTTCATCTATGAGTAACTGGTTTGATGTTAAATACTGCTGGTTTACCCTAATTTAAAGCCAATCCCGTATCACTCGCGATATGTTGACTTGGATAGCTAACATACTCATAAATATGTACCTGTCCCTAACGTAAATATATACCTTGCGCCTCGAGCAAAATTCGTAGCACACGAACTGCACGATATATTAACCCGGATTTGCTCAGATAATAAGATTTATTACCATCCATCGCCCGACCTTCGTCAAACTTCTGCACTTCCACACACACACATACACACACACACACACACACACACACACACACACACACACACACACACACACA
>NW_017304136.1:1221820-1233330 GCF_001594115.1 Trachymyrmex septentrionalis | reverse complement strand
CACACACACACACACACACACACACACACACACACACACACACACACACACACACACACACACATGAATACCCATCTTTAACATTCCTTCTGGCCATGATACTTATACATATATGTCATGTTGTCGATGGTTTGCTTTTCTTGATCATGTCACTGAGGAGACAGGAACTGTCATACTCTTATTTAGGTCCAGTTCCACATCTCACGGTTAACTCTTAATCGAGGTTCAACTTATTCATTGTCTCTTTCCAATTATAGAATTAAAAAGAGACGAGAAACAAATTGA
This sequence comes from Trachymyrmex septentrionalis, assembly GCF_001594115.1. NCBI lineage: Eukaryota > Metazoa > Arthropoda > Insecta > Hymenoptera > Formicidae > Trachymyrmex > Trachymyrmex septentrionalis. The sequence continues at coordinate 1,233,045 of NW_017304136.1, read as the reverse complement.
ATCTCGGTTAAGAGTTACCCATGAGTTGTGGAACTGAGCCTTAGATGCTATTTACTGCATATTTCATGACGCCGGTACCGGGTCCGTCTTTAGGATTTATGAACGCGCATACTGATCCGCGCATGGATGACGTGAGCTGTTGTCGAATGCGAAACAGCCGCATTAAAATTGACGATGTCGTTCGCATTTAATCGTCGATCTGCCGTAGCTGCTAACCAGAAATCAGGAGAGAACCTCGCCCACTCCCTCGTGGTCGCGCGTAATATGCGTTAACCCGAAGTCTCCGCCGCGCCGGACTCCAATTTCAACTACATTGCCGAATTAAATTTTCCACGTGTTTCACTGGGGAAAAGTGCGCTGTTTAATATTTTGTGTCGAAGTACGGTAGGATACCATTCGATAAATTTTTCGAGAGAATAGAAGTGGGTAGAACAATAACTAGCACTTTCATTACGAGGCGAAAAAAGCGCGAAACTAAGCGCATAAAATTCCATTTTCGTTGAGGATCGTAATAATTCTCCCCGTAAATAGAATATGAGATCTCTTAATTACTTCTAATTTTAAATTCACAAAGCGGTCAGTTTGAAAGTGTCGTTAGAACATTTATGATAACATTTTATGTAGGAAATTAGGATCTTTCTCGAAAAATCTTTCGGTAGAATTAATATAAACGTCATTTAAACGTACACACGTCTTGTTTGACGTTGAAATCGCTGAAGTATCTTGTCTCCTGTTACACCGTAAAACCTCAATCAATCATTCTGCGGATCGCAATAATTGTATAGGAAATGTAATCGGCTTTTGCTGACTGATGAACGTCCAATTAAAGATTTTTAGACCTATCCATCTCTATTGAATAAATACGGCAGCATGATAAAAAAATTTTACTAAGCGAAAGGTGAACTCTGAATTCATTAAGGGGTCGATTAAATTAAAGCGGATGCCCTATATCTGTTGTATTAATCAACCTTTTTCGACCGTGAGCTAACAATTAATCATCCCATACGAGACACTAAGTCAACGTTGGCACGAAAAGTGCTAAGGAATTGGTATACCTTTTTTTTATTCATCGACGCTGTAAGAATGTCGCACGTGTCGGCGCCCGAAGACACGCGATAGGATCGAACCTTTGCTATCGATCAGTGTGCGGCTTGTAATTCTTCTATGTCGAGATTTCTCGTTGTACCAATCAAAGCCCGCGACAAAGAAAATTCTTCTTGATACAAAAATGCCGGAGAAAATTCTTCACTGCCCTCGGTATCTCATTCACTCTATGCGATGCACTTTTTATTATCATCGTACATCGACTTGACTCTGACGATAGGGCTGCTTCTTTTTACGCTGCTTTGTGCACGCTTCGCAAGCGATCCCCTCTTTTACTTTTCGCTTCTCTCTTTTCTTCAACTTTACACTGTTCTTTGCCGTTTGACGTTCCTTGATTATTTATATAATTTAGCGATTGAATTCCGTTTCCGTATATGTAATCCACACCACGGATTATGCAAAATTTATATTTTCCCTTACAGTAATGTTAGTTACGTTCGAGTTGGCTTTAACATATTGCTATTAATTATCAATTGTGCATTATTAATCATTTTTATTACACATACACACACACACACACACACACAAGTATCTCTATTAGCACAGACCTTTAGGGGATGTCTTTAAGACATCCAGAAGATGTCCGTATGGCCTTTGAATAGCCTAAGGACATCCCCAAGGTATTTCTCGGATAATGGTGGTGCTATTAAGGGTGTGTGTGTGTGTGTGTGTGTGTGTGTGTGTGTGTGTGTGTGTGTGTGTGTGTATGAAGAATATATAGCGTTCCTTTACTTTAAAAGAGATGTAACTTGAAAAAACATATATGATTTTCGAGTCATTACTGTAAACGAGTTAGATGAAGATTACTCTGTATTAATTATCAAAAATAAATTAACTTTACAATCCGTCTAGCAAATAACACTTGTGTTGTTTTTAAGGTTTTCAAAGAAATATGATTTTTACAAGAATGAGACGTTTTCGAGCTGTTATTTTTTAAATAAAAAGAAATGTCTTTTACAGAGAACCAAAAGTTGGAATTAAAACAGTTTTGGTAATTGAAGAAGAAATTGTTTTATTTTAATATTAATCAGTTTTAGCTGAGCAAAGAAATATAAACGGTTGGTGACATTTCATTATGTTACTTTTGATATGAATTATTCTGGATTTGTTATAATTTTGTAAGATACCCAAAATCGTCGCAACAAAAAAAATGATTTTTAAGGGTTGTGAAACGAAAATGATATGATATTTGATTATGTTTCAAAGAGTATATTCTTTTTGTCAATATTTGATTAATAAATAATTTTCTGTCAAGTTAAAAATAATTTTCTCCTTTTCTAAAAAATTTAATATTTAATTTTTTGAGTTGTACTACTTTTAAAATAAGGGAATGATATGTAAAGATTAATCAATACATTTAAATCAACAAGTACAACAAAATTTATTTTTTTTATTTTTTTCAATTTCCCATAAAAAAATCTATGAAATCGTATGTGTCAGAAATCTCTAGTACCTATTGCGCAATTGGCCAAAGACAACTACAAACGCTGAATTCATGTAGAAACATCTGAGCCCAAGTGAATCAATCCAGAAGGTTAAGCAATCGGTAACGAATGGAACTATAATTTATCCAGTTAATACAAATCCCGTAGATTCACTATAATTGGAACTTTGTATTGCGAATTTATCGACAGGTCTCGCGCTGCATATGTCACAATAAATTTGCAGTTGGATGATCATATTTTAATATCGCTCGCTCCACGCAGCTTGATGTATTTCGGAGCCAAGCGAACCGCAGCGGTCGATTAATCGTAGTCGCATCTCAAGTAATCTGGCTTTCTTGTTTGATATCGAATATTGAATTTTTTTACGTTCCATTTATCGTGCTTATTAAATTGTATCTCCAGCAATGATAGGGACGTATGGAACGGAGAGAGAGAGAAGAGTAGAAAACTTCTTTATATTCTTATAGAAACATGGACGCAGCAATGTTTTTAATAAAATAGTATAAGAATTATAATAACCTCACAGGCATTTTATTGCAGTTACCGGTATTTATTAGCGTTCGTTATATCTCCAGAATAATTGCTCTAATTTTGTAAATACTTGGATTCCGTTGACGGGATACTGATTGCCGTAGAAAATTCGTGCTATTTCAGGAATCCCCAACTTTCTACGTAACATTCCATAAATAACTACTTTGCTATTCTATTCTCACAAATTTTCTTGTACGGGACAATGTTAGCGATGTTATATTTGCTTTCGCATTTACTTTTAGTGTTTCTCCAGCGTGTCCTGAATGCTTGATGATACTGCGTACTTAGTTTTGCGCGGTAGTTAACAGGAGCAGTAAGTCTTCACATATGTCCCTCTCAGAGGAGAAGTTTCTTTTTTCGTTCTAATTCAACGTTTTATTTCACGGCGAGTCCAATTGCAGTGTTTACATCTCTTTTATCTCTAATAGCTCCCATATAAAACATCATTCGCTCGAAGAAAAGGAGATTTCGCGAGATTTAAGAGCGCAGCCAGTTTAGCACGAATAAAATGTAAAAGCTCATGTACTAGCAGATGTGCACCACATTTTATGTTATCTCTCTGCCTTAGGAGCAAACTGCATATTAACTTTCAAAACTTTCGCTCTTTCTTATTTGTATAATAAAATGTGCGTAAAAACGAAAATGTAAAGCTTGTTTAATTGTTTTGCAAACTATACCATACATTTATTGAAATCTCCTCCGCCTACTTTCGTGTACTCATTGCAACCGACTGCGAAATTTGAAGTTTTATGAAACAACATTACGACGTGGAAACTTTCAGGCAATTTAATTCCGAGTTCAAAATAAATTTTTAAATTATAATGCGAGCATTATGCATCTGTCAAACGAGAAGCAGTTTGAGATATTTATTTTTATCCTCTTATTATAACCAAAATTTAAACTTTTATAATGTTGTCTATGTTTCTATTATGTTGTCAAAAAATTCTAAATCACACTTCGATTTATCATACTTCGAGTTATCTACAAATTTATTTTGAAGTAACGATCACAATCCTACCATAAAATAAAGATCGTGTTAAGTGACCATTCGTCACCAGTCTACTAGCTACTGGATTTAGTCTCGGTATCATTTATCTAGACAGCATCGAGATCCTATCGCACCCGGCATACAATCCTAATTTTGCACCGTTTGACTATATAGCCTGCTTTTCTCTCAATAAAATATTGCTTGTATAATGAATAGATATGGAAATTAAATTTGCGACTGTTAGTGATTGATGATGAATGGTTATTAACTCTTTTAGATTTGATTTTATTGGAACTATGTTAAAAAAAAAGTCTTTTTATAAATTTAATTCAAGCGCGCACTTTAATAAGTAATTCAGACTAAATGACTTTTTTAAAATTTGGATTATTTTTCCAACATATATACTATTATGTACATTAGATCTTATTGTCAAATGAGATGTCGATAGAATTATATTTATTACTATATCCATTTAAATTCAAATTTAATGTATATTACAATGTCCGCGGCATCTGAAGGGTTTAAACATAATAATCTGTATTTTGAGGAATAATTGTTATTGTTTCGAAATAAATTACAATGTCCGCAGCATCTGAAGGGTTTAAACATAATAATCTGTATTTTGAGGAATAATTGTTATTGTTTCGAAATAAATTTATGTGTAAAAATTGTTTTTACGTAAAAATCAAAAAATAATTCAGAACTTTTCTGTTAATTTAAATAGTATAGCGGATTAATAAGATTCGCTATTTGATCACTCTCGCACATAACAAGCAATATAATTTAATAAAAACAGTTCGATCAGACTTCAGTTTAATCTTGTCAATTGCAGTCAGAGAGAAAGAGAGAGAGAGAGAGAGAGAGTTAGCCTGGAATCCCTTTGAATCGCGATACACACATAATTCAGGAATCGACGTGCGTAGGTGCATTTGATCGTCGCAGCGATTTCACAATCCGACAAGGAGAAGGATGTCGCGTTGATCTCATCGAACACGTCCCTTTTTTCTCGATTCAACGAGATGTCGCATCGGTATGCTGCCGTTCATCGGCAAACGTCGGTTTCACGCCAATCATTGCTCGCCGAGGGTTCATTGTCGAACGCAAAATTTCATCGGTCTCTTTCGAGTATCTGGTCCGTCGGCAGATATATATTCATTCATTCAGTCCATTTCACAAATTGACGTTAAACGTTACGGGCCACGCGCGTGCCTAAAAGCGAGTCCGCAAGAATTACAATCCACTAACGAAGCCGGCGGATATTAGCGATAATCGCTTTCCCTATGCCTGATTTGCGCGTTTAATCACGTCACGTTCTCGCGCTCATCCTCTTTTCTAATTTCGAATGCCCGTGCCGATGCATGCATTGGACAATCTTGCAACATTAAACATCGTGGCGAGGAACTATAATGACTGCACTACTGTGGGCGTTGTCGAGTAGATGACGTAGTTGTTTGAAGCAACCATCGACCGGGTAAACTGCCGGGTGCAAAAATTTATGTACACGTGCGGCGTGGCACCTGGGTGTTATGTACGAATTTCCAATAATAGCACGCAGTGGTACAACACGCGTACTATGCGTGAATACGTTAATTTCGCTGTACCGTATTTCGTAATTAGCATCTTCTAAGCTCTCCATATATATGAATCCTTCCAAGAAGTCTAATTTGCCTGATCAATATTCTCCATATTCCCGCTACAATATTCTAATTACAGAGATGAATAAATTTCTATGCGTCATTAAATCTTTTGATAAGATTTAGCAAGCTTAATTGAAACGTTCATGAATTCGAAAGCATCCATTCTTATTATTTACGTGTAATCTTGTAAGAACAGTTTTATATATATATATAAATATATATGATAGCGATGCGCAAGAAATACGCGGCTGACTATATTTATAGTGAAGCTTAAACACATATTTATAAAAGTCTTCTAGAATTTATGAGAATATACACTTAGTTATCTTTCTAAAAGATACACCGTGATTTCTCCTGTGAAATCAGTTGTATTAACGTTAGAATAATTGAGATCGTTGTTGATGAAAAATTGAAAAAATGTATGGGATATATGGAGAAAATTATAGAGTTCTATTTAATATGAACGTCGCGTTTTACTATAAGTTTTACAAAATATATTTCTTCTAGTTTTTCTCAATTGTCTCTTTTCTACGCATATTTCATAATCTTTGCAACATGATTTTGTATTCTTCAAACATAATTGTGTTACGCTTTCTCGGATGGAGCGTCGAAACGCCTCGGTAATATAAAATTGTGTTAAGTATTATAGCGACTAGAGTTTCCGATATAAAAAGACCGATGTACATTATATTCCATTTAGAAAGCAGAAGAACGAAGCTTAAGAAACGCAAACTGTAAACAATAGTGGTTGCGTTCAACAGAGAAAACTGATATCAGTGAGGCTTAGTGATTCTTTAATATGATTGGTTCTTGCCTTTAGTTCTTCCCTGGATCTAAATGTAAGAACCAATCATATTAAAGAATCACTGAGTGCTCACTGATCAGTTTTCTTTACTGAACACAGCCATTTGCCATTCAAATGGCTGGCGCTTTTGTAAACATAAAATGTAATTGCTTGATAAAATGCAGTCTAGTAGACTTCGTTGACATTTATTTGCGTAGCGCAAACCTTTAATCATTATCTTTAAAGATAATTACATTCCATATTGCGGCATCATACGATATCACGTTTGCGATACTCATTCCAATATCTCACTCCTTTATTCATGCGGTGTAGAAATCGGTTGCACGTACTGATATCTCGCTCTTAGAATCCATCCGCGCTGCGATAAAAGTTTTGTGACTGCGTATCAACGTAATAATTTCAGGGATGCAATCGAATAACGTGATACGTGGAGTATCTAATCTGAAGGATATTAATTTGAGGAAGCAAAGGCCTTGGTACAACGATAACAGCCGTTCGCTAGCACCGATCATATCTTCCAGAGCTCATTGTGTGATTTTAAAAGCTTGTTACGAGATATGCTTGAATACTGTGGCGCACACTCCTATTTATTTAACGCGTTATTGACGCCATTGAACATGTTATTGCGAATAAAACCTATTCACTTTTGATACGATCTGCCGCATGTATGAAGTCTTTGTTTTTTCTTTTCGATAGTTTTGTCAGAAATCGGTAGCTGTCGCTACAACAATGTTACAGCAATGAAAGGAAATCGATTTTAATTTCGAATACTGTACATATCGCGCGTGACGCTGATATGTTTTTTAATTAATAGCGCGAACAATCGTGAGTCGGCAATTTATAGAGGCGGACCATATATACGGATAACATTTAATAGTTTGGTAACTATTAAATGTCATCCGACCCGGACGAAATGCGTTATTAAATACTTGTAAAGCATGCGCTTGAACACCGATCATAAATTGCATAATTATTGAATCGCGCGCGCTCGTGATTGTATTGCGCTCTCAAAATTCGCGCCCCGTCATGCTTCGTCAATTTTCATTAAATAGTGTCGACGCGCATCCTGGTTTTCTCGATTGCGTAATTTCCAGTAGCCCAGTTTCGCGTGTGCGTGCATGAATATAAGGGCTTATCGTAATTATTCGCACTGATCTAAAGTCGCATTATGCGATAGAGCGACGGGATGATTATGTGACTGCGTTCGTGGATAATGCAAACGCGAGAATTCGCAGCGAGAATCTTCATAGCTCTGACAAGTTGTTGAAAAAGTTACGTAAAAGAAGCTGTCAGGCTTGGCCGTTAATGTCAAAATTACTGGCGAGAAATTAAAATTCTTACGGCGTGTTTTTCTAATGGTACTTTGCAAATTAAAATTCACAAAGTTCGATGTTGCCGTGTACGATAAGGCATTAAAAAGTTTTTAACACTTTAACGTGACATTAATAATCCTCGGCTTTTGCTTAAAACATGCAGTGTTTACTAATTACACAAGTATATCTTGTTTGTAAAATTGTACAAAACACGAATTTTTATTTGCAAATAATCAATTGAAATAACATTTCCGAAATCAGGAAATGTATCAATTTGGACTCTTAATTGAATTTTGCGTATTCACATATTCATTTTTTTTCTTCGCTCTTCATTTTCATTCCTTTGAAAGTAAAACTATCTGATTCTAAAAATTTCATTTGCACGTAATACCCGAATTAAAGAATTTAAATTATCTAACTCACGAGTAGTCGTTTTGCTCTCTTAAACTTCTTAACTTATTGAAGCGATCAAATTTTTCACAGGTTTCCGATAGAGAGTAAATTAATTATCGTAATAATGGTAATTATTGGCTTTTGAAGTGATTGTCGAGAAAATAATAAAGACGAACGATATATTTTTTATTATTCTGAACCGTTATTTTTCATACAATTCGCGAATGTGTCCCGCTGAGAGAGTCGTATTGCAAAAAGTTTACGCGCGAAGTATATCAGAGAGACATTTATTGCGGGAAACGTTCTTATATTTTCACCATTAGAGAGGACACCGTCGAGGTGAACCAACGTGAAACTTATCACTATGAAAAGCCATCGTTTTCTCCTGTGCACTGTTAAATGTAGTCCTCGTGTCTACGGTACGCGAGCGAGGGCACACTCGATGAATACTCTCCACGAAATTATAAAGACATCCCCCTCCCGGCTTCCAAAACTAAGTACTCCCGTCAGTATCGTTGCTAATGGACGTTAATTTCAGATAGGAAGTGAGGTTTTCCAGCATGCTGTGGTTGATCTTGATTACCGTTCTCCACTCTTTTCCTTCCCTTCCTCTCTCTCTCTCTCTCTCTCTCTCTCTCTCTCTCTCTCTCTCTCTCACAAATCGGAAGCGCGTCTTCGCTTCACCGGAAGTGCGCGTACTTGAAAACAATTGAAAACTCACCGGAAATTAAAGCGGGATAGGGGTGAATCGGAGAATGTCGATCCCCGAAAAAAATTCCTCGCACGCGTTCACGCGTTACGACATATGCGTATATGCATATAAGTGCGATGCGCGATACGGGACTAATAAGGGTTGGACGGTCGCAACGGGCCGCGCGCCTCGACGATACTGGCCGGCTGTCTCGCGGTACTCGCCTAGTCGCCTCGCGACGCCGGCAACCCAGAGCCCAGAGCGCGTACTCCAGACGCCGACCTATCGCGGCCCGTCGCCAAAACTCGGCTCGTCGGGGTCCACCGCCGACGGTTTCCGCACCACCGAGAAGCTCCGTCCTAATCGGAGCCGGAAGCGGAACCGAGAATGTGCACTCTCATTCGCAGGAAGCGCATCTTTCTCGAGAGAAAAGGAGAAAGAAAGAAAGGAAGAGGACTCCCCCCCCCCCCCCCCCGGAACCGATATCTTGTCTCGCGAGAACGTCTTGTGGCATTGGAGCAAATAAAATTGTATGTATGCACGAGGATGGATTTATAGTTTACAAAGATTCTTCCCTTTCTCTTTCAATCGAGACATTGCCGTTTCCTCGTGCAATATGTGACGTAAATCCTGTATCATATTCGTATCTGGGTTTTCGGATTTATCGACAGCTATGTGTCATACATTTTTTTGGAGATGGTATTTCCAATTTCTCATTCTGGCCGGTATCGGCTGAATTTTCTACTATTGATAAAGTTAATTCGGAGCGCTGTGTTAATTCATCAAACTGTCGATTTAAATATCGAAATTCATGAATTTTACAGAAAATTATATTTACTTTATTCTGTTAATATTTCAGTGTATATATGTACTACATTTATTTGTTTAATCTTAATTTAATATTATATTTTAAATATCATTTCGATAGCTTCAGAAGATAGCTAAGAATATATAAATAGAATATATAAATGATTATATTTCTTTTTAGGGTTATAATTAAATTGATGCTTAAAATGCTCATACAAATAAAATGATTATTATATGTTTGATTTTTTTGCGTGCTATATCAAAAATAAAAAATTGCGATAATTCGGCAGTGAAAGTGTTAACTTTCTACAACGACTATTCGTCATATAATGTTGATTTTATAACAAGTTATTTTACTGCTTACAACAATCCGATTTATATATTAAAAAAAAAAACCATACGTGTGTGACTTTTCTTCTGTCCCCTGCCACTCAATTTTACGTTGAAATTCAATCTCGAGTTTATCGATTGATGTGTGAGCTTTATTTGCTTTCCGATCTCTGTAGAATGTATCAATAGCAGTCAATAATTTTTGTCTATCAAAGAGTTATTTTGAATCTATCGATGAGCAACAAAAACCGTTTTTATTATAACTCAGAATGAATGAGATATTTCTTAATATCTAATATAATAACTTCTATATAGTTTGCCAATCGAATCCTTTGTTATTTGTATTTGAAATTTTTGCAAAACTTTTTGCATAATTGAAATTGTCAGACAGATCAAAATCAGAATTTATATTAATTATTTATCTTTATTTTTTTAACTATGCAATGTCTTGAACACTCTAAAAAATAACGGTGTCCATATAATTTTCACTATATTGGTATTAATATTAACACCAATATGATGTGGATTTAACACAATGGATTTTGAATCTACATCATAATAGTGTTGATATAAACACTAAAGATTTGAAATCCAAACCATGATTAAACACGAACACAATGAGAATTATATATGTACGGCATGGGTGTTAAATCCACGTCGACATTTTTTAGAGTGAAGTGCTGATAAATTAGTATTCAGAAAAGCGACGTACTAATGTTGCTGATAAGTTATATTTTCCAAAAACTTAACCCGCCTGTAGGAAGTGACAAGCGAAATATTGTCTTCAAACGTTCACGTGAATCGGAAAAGGGTGCCGGTTGTAACTCAATTTCACTGCGCGAGAGAGGAACATGCTTTATTTGAGAAAAACATGAGGTTTTTTTCCACCCTTTGGAGGAAATGTGTATATTTTTATATTACATGCGGTGGAATTATTTTAACTGCGAAACACATTTGGAATTAATAATTTTAAATTGATATTACATTTGTTTCATAAGAATCGCTACTGTTCTCTGTGCGCTGACTGAAATTCAGTTACAGTAAAATATACCGGTGAATTGCTACGGAATAAAAATGACATTGCGAATCGTAATTACGCGCGATACATATTTCATAACGATTCATTATTTTACGAAACGGCATGACTTTTATTCCCGTGAGGTACACTCACATAATGGTGT
>NW_017304136.1:1219702-1221720 GCF_001594115.1 Trachymyrmex septentrionalis | reverse complement strand
TAAAAATGACATTGCGAATCGTAATTACGCGCGACACATGTTTCATAAAGATTCATTATTTTACGAAACGGCATGACTTTTACAATTCCCGTGAGGTACACTCACATAATGGTGTATAACATAAGTGTGATTGAAATTATATTAAGATACTATCCTTTTCAGTCTTTTGAAATTATATAATATTTATGTTCCAATCTATTTTTAACCTTACTCTACAATGCTTTTTGTTTTCTGCTTTTTGCTATTTTTTACATCTTGTCTTTTTGCTTCTTATCCAGTTTTTTTGTTTTATATCGCCTGAGATAAAAGTTAACGAACTTCGAAAGAAACAAGAAATACATAGCAAAAAATACAATTGTCGATAAAACGGATGCAAAGGAGAAAAAAAGCAAAACATATGGAAAACAAAGAGCACATTGTAGAATAGGCTTAAGACTAAATTAGACGAACCGTGTATTTATTTATAACGTTAAAAAAGTATTCACGAGTTATACTTTTGAGGAATCCTTGCAATACATTTTGCATACGCTCAGTATATGTATTGCACACGTAAATTTCCACGAAATAAATTGTAATAGGATTATCTATACAATTGATTTCATTTCCGTCGAAATATTACATTGACATCATACCACCGTAGCAGAACGTACGTTTTTATTGATCCATTATCTAATAGAAACAATAGAGCCGATGTGACATCTCGTCGTGTTGTTATAAGTGCAATTTTAGTCACCGGACATTTAACATTAAATAAAACTCCGAAAGTATTTTTTGCATCTGCTAAAGATATATAATAAGAGAATTAATATTTCATATTTGTATTCTCATGTGCAAAGTATGACTACAGTAATTTTAGTTAAAAAATTACAAAAAACTTCATTTATTAACCATTAGCAGTTTTATACATACAGTCAACGTTTCAATCCATTGAATATTCACAAGTGATGGAATAAGTTTTCCTAATGATAAATAATAATAACGAAAAAATAAATAACGAAAAAGTAATTTGCTTCAATAAAAACGTGAAATATTTTCCGCAAGCGCTTGCACCATTTAGGTCAATAAAAAAATATTCTAGAATATTAATATAAACTGAAAAGAGGAAATAAGAGAGAGAGAGGGGGGGAGGGGAGAGAGAAAGAGAGGGGAGAGGGTAGAAATAGAAAATATATTGCATTCAATGTAAATATTATTTAAATTATAAGTAAAAAATTAGAAAAAAAGAATACGGGATAAAACAAATATTCATATTTGTTTCTCTTTCCTGATACTATTTCACATATTTCGCTTCTTCATGTCATATGCAACACTATAAATATGTATCTGTGATATCTCTGTTTTTTTTATTTGAAAACATGTAACTTGAATGACAAGCCATATGCGTGGCGAGATAAATCTCATGATATCGCGTATTTCCGGAATTTTTTTCGCGTTTCAACCGTACTCTCTAATTACATGGATAATCGAATTGGCAAGAAAAAAGTATGATCGGGATTATACCAGTGGGCGTATTGCGATGATTGGAATATTTTCAATTACTTATGCACACAATGCAACGCTTTCAATTGTCACTTTGACCGAATGAACGTTCAGCCAATTACAGTGCAGGCGCAATATTGAAATGACACGATCACTGGCACACGCGTCAAAAAGAAAATAAGAAAATAAGTACAATTGGAAATGCATAAACGGCTGTAAATCCTGTTATTAATGTAATGGCACATGTAACAACTTGCTGTCGTTTGATATAAGAGTTATTTTGTAAAATTAGTTATAATATAAAAATAGATGGTTTAATGAAACTCTCGTTCAAAATTGTCAAGTTTTTATTTGTACAAAAGTTATTGGCTACGTTCCAGAATATTACGATCAATTTCAAATAAGTTTTTACATCGTTGCTCTATCAGCAATAATATAGTAAACATGCATAAACACACGCAATTCAAAGCTAACCGAACTCTGCTTACTATTTGTATCTCGCGTAATTTCCGTTTTCTATTTGTATCTTCCGTAATTTC
>NW_017304136.1:1218761-1219602 GCF_001594115.1 Trachymyrmex septentrionalis | reverse complement strand
ATTCAAAGCTAACCGAACTCTGCTTACTATTTGTATCTCGCGTAATTTATGTGAATCGTCCAATTGAAAACTGTGCCAAAGTCTTTTGTAAATACGATTTAATTTTGTGTAATTAATACAATTACGCGCTCTTTTGTCGTCCATCTTATAGGTCTCGCGTAACTTGATTTTTCATCGTCGCTGTCTAATTACATTTCCTCGCAGAGAGAGAAAATCGACCAAATTTCAATTAATTTCAACTAATAATTATGAGAAGAATTCTAAAGCGATAAAGAAGTAAATTAGCGTGACGATTGCTAGTCAGCTTTGAGCCGAACAATATGTTCTATATGATCTAATTTGTTCAGTAATTCTATCACATCAAAATATTCCGTCAGTGGATATTCTCAAATAATTACAAAATATGAAAACTAAAAAGCAACTTGCAGTATCTTGCCTCAGCAAAATTGCAAGACTAAAAGAGATGAAGTAACAATACCTAAATAAGTGCGTTCAAAAATACGTAAAAAGCAGGAAAGGTTTTTCGCGAAAATCTCTCTCGCGTTGCACTCATTTTAATTGAATCAATTATACGTTCCATTATTTGAAGCGTGAATTGTCGTCTGTTTCCGATTCTTTGGATCAGACACATCGGGAAAAATACTTTATCACTATCCACGTACGAGCTTCCCGCAATACATTTTTTCTTCTCATGTTTCCATTCAGACAGAATTGCACATAAATATCCGTATTATTTCAGATTGTTCCGATGTCAGAGAGGCGATGTCAGCCATGTCCAACTTTGCTCCAAGAGAGAACCGTTGGGATGAAATAGAGCTTGTGAGGATTGTCATCTATGTAA
>NW_017304136.1:1205704-1218661 GCF_001594115.1 Trachymyrmex septentrionalis | reverse complement strand
CAATGTATGCTCATTTGATCGCATTTTTAAAAACGTACCAATAGATGGCCCACCCTGTATATATATATATATGTATATATAAATACATATATATAACGGCATAACTTGATTTGCAATTTATTATTTTAATATTGTTACGTTGGTAAATAAAAACAGGCTTTAATAAATAATACATTCTTGTTTACATAAAAAGTCTTTGTTACTAGTTCGTGTCATACATCCGTAGTTTCTTTTGAAAATATTTAAATTCGAGCACATTCTGTATTTATTACCGCGGATGTGTCCTGTAATTCATTTTTTAATTAACGCAAGAATAATTCCTACGTATGTCGTATATTCAGTGCTGTGTTTACCAATACTGAAAATGATCAAATTTTATTTTCCCTGAAAAAAGCAATAACGAGAGAACCCGATATAGATATCCGATAAGATCACACGTCGGCATTTGGCCTCATAACTACTTTCACGCATACGATAAAATATTTCTCATACCGAGGTATATTGATATCGTCCAAGTATGTTCTGAATACAGAAAACCGGCGTAGCATCTCACTTTCGAGTCACGTGCAAATATAAACTTATAATTTGAAAATTGACACTAAAATTAAATTTTTTCAATATATCAAGTTGTTTTATATCTTTCTATCAAATTTTTACAATAGTCATGTATTTTTATTAGCGTTTTCCAAAGTTTTTCACTTATTAATTTTTCGTTAAAAATTGATGGGAAAAATGTTAAGAAAAATTCATAAGTAAAAAAACGAAGCTTGTATACTTAACAGATTCTTTAAAGGATTTCATTGTGAATGGAAACAATTTAATTGTGCTTTATTTCTTTTTTATCTCTCTCTCTCTCTCTCTCTCTCTCTCTCTCTCTCTCTATTCTTCCGACGTAATTACGTGATCATTAAACCGCCGCAATTTTCTTAATGCAATCTAAAGAAGTAGATCGAAAGAAAGACAGTCTGAAATAGATGAAAGTAGATTAGAGTCGCGAGAGAACTGCTTTAATATATTTAGTCGAGAGATTTAGCGGAAGTGAGCTTTAAGAATTATAAAAGGAATTTTATCGGAATGAAATATATTTAACGTTAATGTAACGAAAATATAGAGTAATATATATACAAGGTGTTTCTTAAATAGCGGACACTAATCATGTAGTGCTATTCCTAATTAAAAATTAAATTAAAAAATTCTACAATTTTGTAATTTTCATGATTGACAAAATTTTTATTATTTTTATTATTATTTTTTTATATTTTTTTAATTTTTAAAGATTGTCGAATAAGCGCATATCCGGCTGTCCAATAAAAGTTACAAAGAAAGGTAGAGGACTTCTCAACTCCATTTTTGATCAAAAATAACATTATGTAATTCGGCAATCTTTAGAAATTAATATTTCATTAATTATTGCGGAAATTGTAAAATTATAGAGGACTTTTCGACTTAATTTTCAATCAGGAATAATGCTATATGATTAATGTCCACTATGTAAAAAATACTCTGGTGTGTGTATATATATATATATATATATACAGAAAAGAAAATAGTAGGAATAATTATAGAACAATAAATAAAATTATTTATTCTAGGATATAAATACTATTTCTTGCGTTGTCTTTTTTATCATGTAAATATACTAACATCCTTAATACACAGTATTATAATAAAATAATAAATTGAAATTTATTATTCCTTTGTATAGATACATTTCAGTTAAAATGAATATATAAAATGCATAATTTTTAATGGCATAATTATGAAAATTTGTACTCTCAGTCTGTTCTTTTATTACGAAATTTGTAAATAATATTAATAAGCAATATATACCACATGAATTATAAAATATGCAATCAGTCTTTAACCTATGTACAAAAACAAACATACTCTTTTTAAAAAATAAACAAAAATTTCTATTCAAATTACTAATTTTTAATACATTCTACAATGTACGAAAAAGCAGAGTGTTCTTTGTATTTCAATATAAATATGTATGCATTTTATATTTTTATAATATATTATATTAATGTTTTTTATGGAACTATTATGTGTTTTATTTCATTCAGTGTAATACATGGAATCCAAAAAGGATTTTGTAATTTCGCTAACCACACTTCGATCAGGGATATTTTGGCTCATTCCATACATTGCAAGCTGAAAAATATTACATAACAATGAATATTTTAAAACGTAAATCTATTTAAAATTACAAATTGTAATTGTAATTTTGTGTTTACCTTTCCCTTCACTGGAACATTTCGGTCTTGCATAATTATTTCCAGTGCCGAATTAACATCCTCCAAAAATTGATCCGCTACTCCTGGCTCGGTATGCACATGTGTAACGCATATGTGTATACCGCAAGGAAATTGTAGTGGGTTCAAACTCCAACCTTTACTGTTAAGAGTTTCCGATAGTCTATAGATGTGAAAATCATTGGAACCGATTGCAATAACAGATGTGGCTGGTGTGCCAAATATGAAAATGCCATCCATTTCCCTCAACCTACATTCAATTTTTTAAGAAATCAATATATATCGTATATATATATAATATTTGTAATCAATTCTAGCATAAATGTATCTCTGAATGCATACTTTCGTTCGATATATCTTGTAGTTTCAATTATCTTTTTAGTCGATTCCACATATTCATCAAATCCATAATACAGTAATGTTGCCCAACAAGTAGCTATAATGCCTCCGGCTCGAGAACCACTAATTGTTGGACTTCCATATATGCCACCAGGCCAATCTGTTGTTATACTATATTGATAGTGTCGGTATGTTTTGTTTCGATAAAGGATTACCGACGATCCTTTCGGAGCATATCCATACTAAAAAAATTATATGTTCTATACGTACTTCTCAAACAACATATACATTCTTATATATAGTATGGAAGAATACTTTATGAGTATCAGCTGATATACTGGTTACACCAGGAAGTTTGAAATCAAAGGGTGGTAAAGGATAGCCAGCATCAGACATAAAACAGGCTAGAAAACCGCCTAGACAGCCATCTACATGAACAGGAATACCGTATTTTATGCCTAATTCAGATATTGCTTCGATATTATCCATCGTACCATGGGGGAAATTTGGTGCAGACCCTACTAACTATCAGAAATAATTAAATTCGAATAAATTTGAAATAAAGTTGCACAGTTACACTGTGCCATAGCTTACCATTATTGTATTTTTCGTAATTGACTTTTTCATAGTTTTGATGCAAACTGTAAAACTGTGTGGATGGACAGGCACGTAACATAATTTTATCTTCAAATATTGGGCAGCTTTGTCAAACGCTGCATGAGCGGTAACTGGAAGCACTATCTCTGGTTTTTTTATGCCTTTGACATCACGAGCATAATCTCGATATGCTTTGCATGCTAAGAAAATTGACTCTGTGCCACCCGAAGACATCTAGAATGTTTATCGAAGAAACTTCACATATTGCATTTTAATACTTAATTTGTATGATTTTATATAAATTGAAAAAGTAATAGAAAAGCTACAGTTCCACAAGAATCTTTATCTCCATTGAACAAATTGCAGGCTATCCGAACTACTTCTGCCTCCATTTTACAAATCCCAGGAAAAACCTCAGGATGTAGTGGATTAGTATAAGATGCAATTGCATATACATTCCCCATTAGCTCTGTAAGTTCACTATTAGCTCTGTAAACTGTACCTGATACACGACCACTTTTCCAATCATAATCACCTAATAAAACAAGTGAAAAAGTTAAATTAAAATATTGAAATCTCTTGTAAGATATATTGGCAACGTGTTAATTAATCTTACCAAGATAAATATACTCATTTACTAAATTTAATAGCTTTTCATTTTTCAATCCATTTTTGGGAAGATGCACAATGAATGAAGTTTCTTTGAATCTACGCAAAACATCATTTTCAAAGATTTCATTAACTTCAGCTAGCTCTTTATCTATTTTGTTACGAATAGAAGGAATGTAACGGGCTAGTCTAAATATATGTTTCTTGCAACGTTCTAAAAGACCTGTACAACATAATAAGAGTAATTTTCTTCAGAAAAAACTAATCATAGTAAAATATAATTATATATTATGTCTGACTTATACTTAAAAAAAAAAATATATATATATATCACATTCAGTGGCTGCAGAAAAGCAAGCAGCTTTGTAACTGCTATGATTCTTTAATATAATTATACATTGCCAATCACATTAAAGAATTTTACAACAGTTGCAAAGCTACTTTTTCTGCTGACGCACATTATTGTAATACTTACTCTCGTCCTGATAAATAAAAGTCAATAACCACACTGTAGCAAGGGTAGCTGTACTCGTCATAGCTGCTATTTGCCATGGCTCTTTATTTTTAAATATATAATTTATACCTCTTGATGTAGCATCCAAAATTATGCAATTCATATTTTTCTGAAAATATATCATTAAATAACATTAATATGATGTATGTTAATGTGACATAAAATATCACTTTGAACCACTGAAACGCTTGTCATCAAGCCAGTCGAGGAACCAAGTAGGAGCGTAAAGATCTTGAACTTGGTTAAGGATCCATGACTGATAATCGCTTAAATAATTTCATGCTCACCTGAATTTCAACAGGCTGTTAGCGACCCAGATAACTCGTAATTTCTGTTAAATGGAATGACTTAACACTTTCCACTCCCGAGATAACGCTACTGAGTACAATGATAACACGTACTCCAGGCGCAAGATCTTTTAAAACATCAACACCAAATACATATGGCCCGCTAAACCGGTAAGACTGGCGTGGACTGGCAAGACTGCTGATCTCACGATGCACCGATTAACCAGTCCGTGTCCGCGTTGAAACTTAAAAGACCTCTCATACGCTAACGCCCTCTGGGCAAACAATGTGCTACAATGGGGAGATAGAGAGAGAGATAGAGAGGGAGGGGGGGGGGGGGGGGGGGGGATAGATAGATAAAAGCGTTTATTACGATTCTACGATAAGTTCTCCAAGAACCATCACGTAAGAATACAATAAAATAATTACAACGATGAGAAGATAAAATATATAAATTATATTATTAATTATGTATATTATTTGTGTATATTATTAATATAATTATATATATTATTATATATATTATATATATATAATATTATTATATATAATTAATTATATTATAATATTGGTATAATAAGAAGATTATGAGAATATATTTTACAAATACAGTATAGTTAAGATGAGAAAATAAAATAACAAACAATTTAAGATTTGAAGAGAAAAGAAACAACACACATAGAGGAGCGATTAAATATATATGCAAAAAAGTTAAGTGAAATCTTGAATGTTAATGCAGGAAAGGTCAATAACGGATCTGCGAGATATTGAAAAATTGATACCTCGCAATATATCAAATAAGCAGAAATAAACAACTTTCGAAATATGCAAAGTGTCTGATAATTCTATCGATAACACTCGTGAGCAGGTAGAGCGGATTAAACTAACAATGAGTCAAAAAGTCCTGTATTTTATAATTTTTGCAATTAATGAGATATTAATTATAAATTTAGAAAAAAGAACATATATATAAAATAGGACTCCTAATAATTGTAAAAATATAATACAGATTTAAGGGAGCTACTTTGGAGTCAGTGCGGTAAGAGATGCGCAATCTACACTTATATAATTATTAATAATATAATGTGTATTAAAAAATGTTAGTTTGAAAAAGAAAATAGACTAACATTTTTTTATAATACATATTATATTATTAATAATTATATAAGTGTAGATTGCGCATCTCTTACCGTACTGAATAGCCTCCTTAAATCTGTATTATATTTTTAGAGATATTAATTTTTAAAGATTGCTAAATAAACGCGTATAATCCTCTCGTTTCACCCGGTCGTACCAAATGCACGCTCATTGACTCTTAGTCGCTAGGCGCGGTGTTGTTATTACAAAAGCGGGAGTTGTTTATTACAAACAGCGATGAAAGAAAATAATTCTCCGTGCGCCTAGTGAGACTGTAGTATATGGCCGATGGACGTGCATTTGGCAGTGAAACTCTATGAACGATATTCATAATCCGTTATTATTTTAAAATCGTCTTAAGTAACTATTTTAAGATGCTAATACAGCTCTCTTATTGGTTCATAACATCTTATCTTGAAGATCTAACTATGAATACCTATGGCCGGTATTCATAGTCGGATTTTATATCTAAGACCGTCTTAAAATGTCATAAACTAGAAGCTGGTATTTATAATTAAATTTTATATTCAAGATCGTCTTAAGTACAGTCTTAAAAAGTCATGAACCAATCAGAGGGCGGTATTAGTGTCTTAAAACATTGCTTAAGACAATCTTAAAATAAGAACTAACTGACTATGAATACTGACTATAAATTAAAGTTTCAATATTTTAGTGGCTAACATTAAGAAAATTAAACTTTTCAGGAGCATATAACCAACCTTCGTTGTTTAGAAGTCATATATTTTAAAAAACTAGTACAATTTGTATACGTTTCGGTCAACATTTGACCATCTTCAGTACATTTCTAATAACATTATATTAAAACGAAATCAATCGATAGTAATCCTAATCTAAAAACGCAAAAAATTTTCGTTTAATCTTATATTTTAAATAGAAATATCGCATCTTTTTGAAAAAAGGCGTATGAAGATAAATTTAATAATCACACAACAGTTCGCAACATTTAATATGGTGACATACATTTTAAATAGAAATATCCATTTCTTTGAAAAAAGGCGTGTAAAGATAAATTTAGTATTTATACAACGGTTCGCAACACATGTTTTTCAAACACCTTTTTTCAAACACATGTTGCGAACCGTTGTATAAATACTAAATTTATCTTTACACGCCTTTTTTCAAAGAAATGGATATTTCTATTTAAAATGTATGTCACCATATTAAATGTTGCGAACTGTTGTGTGATTATTAAATTTATCTTCATACGCCTTTTTTCAAAAAGATGCGATATTTCTATTTAAAATATAAGATTAAACGAAAATTTTTTGCGTTTTTAGATTAGGATTACTATCGATTGATTTCGTTTTAATATAATGTTATTAGAAATGTACTGAAGATGGTCAAATGTTGACCGAAACGTATACAAATTGTACTAGTTTTTTAAAATATATGACTTCTAAACAACGAAGGTTGGTTATATGCTCCTGAAAAGTTTAATTTTTATAAATTAAAGCTCAGCACTCTGGGAATCTAAAAATTCTTTTTTCATTCCTGACTTACGAAATGAATTCTTTTCCTATCCCATTTCTGTTCTGAAAGTATTCCTAAGGATCTCAAAAGAATTTACTTTTATGTCATCAATTATGAGTTCTTTTTCTGAGTAACTGTAACGGTAACAAAGTTACATTTTTTTTTTGATAATAGTAACGAATTTTACAGTTACTTTTATCATTACTTTGCACACGATATGACATAAGCCACTTACACTGTAAAAAAATTTGTTTACATATACAATACATGTAAAATAGATTACATGATTAGTTCTGTATATATAAAAAATCATGCAATTTTACAGAAATTATGTAAGTCTACAAAAATTATGTAAATTTTATTGTGTAAATATATCTTATTTTACATTGAAAATTATGTAAATAGCAGCATATTTTGAATATTTTCTGTAATTATCTAAATTTTAGTAATATTACGTAAAATATAACAGAAATTTTTCGCGTATTGCTGTTAAATATAAATAAAATATAGTGCGAAATGTATTGTCATATTATCGTTCCTGTAACTACACATACACATTGCAATTGTACTTCCACAATCTGCTTAGTTACAAATCAAGAAATTATTTATTCGCAAATAAATTATATTGCAAATTTACAAACGTGTGGACGTTTATTATGTGGGTTTCAAAGTTATCCACTATAATGGTTGTAATTTTACACAACAATTTTTTTACAGTGCATAGCACTCGAGACTAGAAAAGCCCCTAGGTCCGTCTGCTGTGATTGTCATAAATTAAAAAAAAAAATAACGGAAAAGTAGCGAAAAGTTACTCTCTCAAGTAACGATAACTGTAACAAGTTATTTTCAAAAATCGGTAACTTGTAGTAACGATTGTTATTATTTCTACTCGATAACGAGTAACTGGTAACTTGCTAGTATATATAATTTTACATGTAAATTTAAAAAGTAACTTTTTATTCTCTGAAATTTACATGTAAAATTATATATAATTATATAGAATTATATATAATTATATGCAAAGTATATCCATAATAATGTTATATAATAACTTTTATATAATTACATATAAAATATTTTTTCCCGGATATGTATGCATATATACATAATGTATATCTATTTTGTATGCATATTTTTTGTATGTATGTATACAAAACGCTATTGCAAAAACTAATTTCTATTACGCCCGCAATCACTCAAGCAATTGCTCAAGCATGGTACAATTCTAGTGGCGGCAAATTATGACTTGTAGCGGGAATAATTTTGTCAACTATATTAATTGCGACCAAGCCAAAAAAACACTTTTTTTTACGAACAGAACATTTACGAACATTACGAACAGAAAAAGGGTTTCTTTAAATTAACTTCAATTTAACTCTGTAAGAAGTACTTTTATGGAATTCTTTGTTAATCGGAAAGAAATTCTTTTTAAGTTCATTTCGAACAAATTACTAATTGCTAATTTAAAAAGAAGTCAAGAAAATAAATTCTTTTCAAGTTCAAATGGATCAATTGTGTTATCTGAAAATTTGCTAGCATCTGACAGTATGGCTTGGATGGATAAACGCTTATTCGGCGATCTTTAGAAATTAATAGTTAACTATCAATGCGAAAATTGCAAAATGGTATAGGTTTAGATTCATAGCTTTTGACTCAGTTTAATCGGTTTTACCATGAATGTTGTCAGCAAAATTATCAAACACCCTGTATATAGCTACACATCATTGTTTAAAAAATATCTAAAATTTATCAGTTTTTACTTTATTTTTTTTTTTAGGATATTTTGCAAATAAATTTTGCAACTGAAATATTAGAAAATTTAGGATGACTTTGATTTTATTGGTAATCGAAAGATTAACTTCTCAAGTAGCAAAGTTTGTGGAAAATCGGTTTTTGTAAAGTAACTTTTCTGGAAATTTTTTTGACAAAATATAATAGAATCTGCAGAAATAAAATAGAATCTACTAGGAAAATATGAGAGCAAATTAACTGTAAAAATTAAGTGTAAGTAAAGTCTGACATTTCGTAACTATTTAAATGGTATATTAATTTTATTTAAATACAGTTTTAAAGAGTGACAAATCCTGTTCAATTTTCGTTGGAAATTTCTTGTCAGATTACATTAGCAGATTTGCTAACTTAATTCATTGTTACTCACTGCAACTATCTTCGATTGTAATATCAAAAGCGAGAAATATGTATTTAAAAAAATACATAATTGTTAAAATATACTTTTTTCATAAAATAACATTTGCAATCAATAGAATAGATTTATGAAATATACTAAAAAATCTTCTTGTATTCCGATAATCAATAAACAAATAACTAGAAATAGATAACTTAAAATGAGAGAGAGAGAGAGAGAGAGAGAGAGAGAGAGAGAGAGAGAGAGATTATTTTAGTCTATAAAATCCGAAGTAAAAAGAAAGTTTTTGATATACTTTACAAGTATACTGTATCGAATGCAAATATCGTTTTATTAAAAAATGTTTCTATTTTAATGTATTTTGCAAGAATTTTCATTGTGTATGTCCTCCCTTCTGACGTCATCAATCTGAAGATCTATGATAAGTGATCAGGTGCCTCAAGCAAATGCAGTTTGCTTGTTGTCTTCAATATTCCGTTTGAATCTCTCGTCAAGAACTTTGTTTATTGTATTATCAAGAAATATCTATAATTATATCTAGTGAGAAATGATAATGAAATCGACATCGAATCAACATAGATTTGACATCAATTTCATTATCATTTCTTACTATAATATAGAATCTATTTTATACAGATATGTATGATAGAATCGTAGATAAAAAAAATTTTTTTATTTTAATATATACATAAAAAATAATTAGAAGCTACATAATTTCGCAGGATTAATTCGTCAAGTAACTTCTAAAGTATTTTGTTAATATGTTAAAATTGTCAATTTTTCATTACCTAACACGTGGAAAAATTGGATTAAAGATGATAAATTATGTATGATTGAAGTTTTGCTATAAGTAAATAATTATTGAATTAATTATCAATTAAGTTAAAATCAAAGTTCAGTCGTGATGAAACTCGATTGCGAGGAAATAAATCTGCACGTTCGCATTTACGCGTGGTAATTTTTTTCTTTATTTACAAATAGTCGATAATCGTATAATGTACTCGGTAACAAAATTACATTGCACATATACAGAATTATCGTTAGCACTAAGGCAAGAACTGAATTAACAATACGTATCGCGTTCGAACGAGAGAACTCGTCCCAATCGGACACAGTGTGTGGAATTGTCTTAAGATATACTCAGTCGTGAAATTTACATGACAGCGTTCTTCCTCTTTCTTTCTTTAAGCATAGTAGTTTTAACACTACATCAATAAAGGAGAAAAATGAAGCATCCAACGTAAAAGGAGGAGAAGATTCAACATATCTGGATTAACTAGAGGAGCTAGGCCGAACAGTTTGGAGCTCAGTCACGTGTTAAGTGTCTGCCCAGCAGGGAGTGAATGAAACAAATGGAATTGGATCCATTTCGCGCAAATCCCGAATCTCTTTTCTTTTTATTATAACTTGAGATAGATACCCTATCTCAGAGTCTGGTCACGAACGATTTTGTCAAAATCCTACGAGAGAGAAAGGTATATATGTATATAATTTTTTCTTCCTCTATATATATACATATATATATATATATATATACATATAATATATATATGTACATATATATACTATTTAATCTAACTGTCTCGCTATAATTTTAATTTTAAAGTTATAAAGTAAAACAGTATATGTTAGAATGAGGTAGTATATGTATATACAAAGAGAAATGATTGTCTTTCTTTTTCGTATTTTGACAAAAGGCGGACAATCACTCATAACCAGATTCTGCATAGAGTTTCTAACTTGAGGAAATATAGTGCGGCTTAAACGTGGAGTACGCGCAAAAATAATGACAAGCCCTCCGGACCGAAAGGAAAAGATACAGGCTGTTACATCATTGTTTGCGTCGCTGGAACTCGAATGTTAATCACTGCGCGTTAAATAGGCGGTTTCACGTAAAATGCAAATATAGGCACTCTATTTACCGGCGTTGAAAGCGTCGCGCGATACTATGGTGCACTAAAAGTCCCTCGGGAATTTACAAAAAGAATTACACGTAAACTCGTCTCGCTTTATGCGCGTGGACAATCACAGCGTCGATTATTTGACTAGAAAAACATTCTATTGTAAGGCGAATCCAAGCTAAGGAAGGAACTGGAACTGGAACGAGCGTGAAGGAACAAATTTATTTGGATGATAGTCGAAGAAAGTCCGAATCGACGTGTGTTCTTTTATCGGTGCATCATAAGAAAAATTCTCTTTATACGAATCGTCGTGAATATTTCTTCACGATCGTTCGTCATGCCAGTTCGGTCTGAAACCACCTTGTACATGATGTTCGAATTTACACGAAACGCATATTTTTATGCGAATTCGATCATACGTTTCGAATTGTCACAAACGCAATAATTCATGACATTCTACGACACTTCACTTGCGATTATTTCAATTCGCATAAAATTGCTCATGCATATTCGAGAAGCATCATTTAAAGAGGCCTCGATATGAATATTATGTTCCGTTTTTATTAGCGTGACTCAAGTCCGTTTTGCTCGGCTGAGGATGCAACATTCTTGCGTAAACGAGATATGTTTCGATATCGGATGGTAGAATGAGTTGTTAATTAAAATGTAATGTAGCACGGAAAATGGTTCGAAATTATCTTTCAGTCGCGTGCGCATACCAATTTCTTTTTCCCGATTGTATGATCTCTTCTCCCCAATCGGGGATAATTAGTGATCAATGACACCTTCTTATTTGTCCGAGAAAAAAATATCTTTATATTTGCCTGTTTGTTACGTTATTCGTATACAAAGTTGTAATCAGACGAAGATCAATTTTTTCCAGCTAATACATAGCGTGCGCTCGCGAATGAAAGAGAAATCTGCGCTTGGAATACAAAATCTTTCACTTTGTTGTTCTATATGAAATACTCGCGAACCTGTGCTGGTCGACCTGGCACTCCATTCATAACATCGGGAAAAAAATCACGCGATTTCCAAAAGTCTTATCATTCTGATAGGTCTATCTCAACGCACCTGATTGAACGTCACCTGCGCCGTTGCACGAGCTCGCGATTTGTGTTCGCATTTACATTAAAATAGTCCTCGACGTTTATGATTACTTGCTGCGACTTACGAACGGGGGTTAAAGATAATAGTAAGGACGACTAGAAAAAACGGATTAATCGTACGACCTACCGTTTTGTACTTCGACGATTAGTTGCGAATACCTGGCGAGAATAATTCTACAAAAGGCTGTCAATAATGTCGCTCGTGAGAGTGGGGCGTTACGAACACGAAGGTATTGCGAATTCGAGACGCGCAGCGTAGAGTTGATAATTCGATAATGAAATGCCAGGATATTCAAATATTCAATAGAAATATTTAGAAATTACATCAATGTTACAATTTTGTACTCAATAATAACTATTACGTGTGTTATATTTATATTGTTGAGTGGGAAATTATAATATTGATGCAATGTTACTGTTAATTACATTTATTTTTAGTGTTTCTAATTATTAATAACTTTAATTAGTATTTATCAAGTAGACACTTAAATGTTCGAGCCTACTGTCGTTATTTTTGATATAAGGGCATTTAAATCTGCACCGAGAAAAATACATCGCGTAAAAAGATCTGT
>NW_017304136.1:1194263-1205672 GCF_001594115.1 Trachymyrmex septentrionalis | reverse complement strand
TATATATATATAGAGAGAGAGAGAGAGAGAGAGAGAGAGAGAGAGACAGAGAGCAACGAAAGAAGAACATGACATGATCTGTGTTGCATATTGTCTGCAGAATATTACGTCCTTTTTGTTTCGAACGCCCCTCTCATCATAAAGCTCGACGCGGCGTATTTTTCGCTGATAACAGCATTTTGTACCTAATAGGCCTGATATCGATCGCGTTCGCAATATGGAACCGACGAAGTGAGCACGGTGATCATGCGACTAGGATTAACTATTACAGACAACGTTTATCTTACCGCATACGCTCGCATATATACGTACATACTTTCGCTCTGATCTTTCGATCTTCCTCCTTAGGATTAGTCTGTCCTGTTATCATTAATGGCAAAGACCACATTACAGGCCGGACGTCAAATGTTACGTTACTATCGTTAATCTTATTATCGTTATTATTATTAATATTATTATCATTATCATTATCGTTATCATTATTATCATTATTTTCACTATACGCGTTGAGAAACATTTAATTGAACAACATGAAACTGTCGCCCGCACGTGCGAGTCTGTCAATATATAGTATATGTGTATAAAATTCGAATACACACCCGGCGGACCGCAAAAATGAACGAGATGAACCTTTAACAGCGTCGCTAGACTCCAACGTGTCGCATAAACTATACAAAAATGAGCGCTCGAAGTTGGGAGAAACGAAATATTTTGGACGGTACGACGAAGAAGCGTTCAACGAAACGTTACATAGCTGCCGCAAAATCTTTGTGTTCCACTCCAATTCAAATCGCTCGCAACTGCACTCGCAAATTAGCATATATTTCATTAACTCATTGCACATCGATTTGCCCACTTCAGCAAACGCCTCGCAAAAGCGATTTCCACTTACTCGATCCTTTCCGCCGTGATAGAATCGACACACAATTAAACAGTTAAGCGACTCGGTCAGCCATTATCGTCAAAAATGTGTCCATCGGCATTTTCATTTCGCGACTAGCAGACGTTGCCTCACGCGATCGTAATGATTAAAAATCTTGCGAACTTTCATTCCTGTTTATCAAGAACTCTTTCCGATTCTTTCACTCTTAAACGCGCTTCTAAATGCAGACATTTTTGTAGCTTCTTATTATTTTTCACCATATAATTTAGATGTTTTGGAGAGTAACAGTTACTTAAGCCGCTGTGTGACATTCGCCAGGGCAACGGCGAATGCTTGCAAAGCGCTGAACGGATATTGGAAATCCAACGTGTACGCATTGCCATCTATTCTTCCGAATTGCATCACCTGAAATTTGACGATATTTTACACAATTTAACTCGCGGAAAAAACTTGTGGTAGATGCATTTGTGATTTGATATTACCTGTCTGTCCCTGAATTCAATCTGAAAATTCTTAGCGCTTTCTTGAGTCACTCTACCACCGAAATCAAGTTGATACACTTGACTAGCCTCGTTCCACATGGGCGCTTTGTTGTGCATCACCAATTGTGCATCGCGCCTTATCGCTTCCGATTTGGAACCAGAAATTCCCATTCCTCTCTGCTTGAGCTGTAAACAACATTGATATCGTTGGTATTGTTCCCAGGCTGTTTTTTTTTAATGTAGCGTATTTATCGAATACTCTTCCTCGATAGTTGGAAATATTTACGATATAGACCTTCTGACGTAGCTGGGCTTTCTGGAACGTTTCTAGGTCCCGATAACTCGCCGTCGACGATTCATCTTGGAGGAGACCCTCCTCGTCCGAGCTTTCGCCGCGACTCTTTCTCATTCGTCTATTCAATAACGGGCTTGACAAGAGTCTTCTACGAATTGGAGAGGCCGACGCCGGTCTCTTGCCTTTCTTAGAAGGTGCCGGGCTACTAGGTGAGCTTCTCGGCAATCTGTGGAGATAGTGAATTATTATTTGCACGCATAGTACATAATAAATACATAAATGATTCAAATACGAACAAACTTTTTTTTTGTGTGTGTGAATATAAGTCAATTGGTAGATGTATTTACACAAAAAAAAGTTTCGTTCATATTTCAACTATTCTCGTATAATACACATACTACCTTGATGATGGTCGAGGAGAAGGAGGAGGCAAAGAATGATTATCATCGAAATCGCGAAGTCTCGCGGCAAGACCGTCGAGCGAAGAAGCAAAGGATCCACTCGGACTCGATCCTCTGAAATATAATCAGCTTTTTACTTGAAACTGTTTGGAAAGCAATTTTCTCTTATTATTACACACACACACACACACACACACACACACACACACACACACATATATATATGTACGATCTGTATTTCGAATTAAATACTTACTTGACGGGAGATGCAGTAGCCTCTAATCGACATGGCTTTTCCCTATAAGCTTCGCGAACAATGTTACTTTCGTTACTTCCCATGCGTTTATCGGCAATCTCATGAATCTCATCTTTCGATAATTCTGTCGATTCGGCGCGCTTTGTCATGCCATCTTCGGTAACTTCGGAATTGACTAGCCCCGTTGCCTCCTCCACATGTTCCGGTAATTGGGGCGGGGAGGATATCTGTTCGTTACTCGGAAATATATCGCTGGAATCGAGACTCTTGGACTTGCCACAGTTGCGGAGTCTGGGCGGTTTCGAGCTCGGCTGGCTGACGTCATGTTGAGGTTTGGCCTTTTTCCGCCGTTTTGTTTTCCGCGACACCAACACCAGCCTCTTATTCGGCGCGTCTCTACGCAGCATTCGCAAGGCTACGTCACATGGGACTAATTGGGCGTCCACCAGGTCCAAGTATCCGACGCTACAGCTTCGAACTATCGAGTCATTCGAGCACATCGGACCGATACTAATGACTGTGGAAGTTCTATGAACGCCTCGCGACTGTTCCGACCCCTCGATATCCTCGCGCGGTTCATCGTCGCTAAATCGCATCAAATCCTCGTCAAGTTTAACGTTAGCGAGAGCTCCGGCGTAGCCAGGATTTGTCTTTCCGTAGCACACGTGGCACTTAGGATCTTTGTGCTTTGAGAAACACTGCGAACACGATGACCCAAAGCACTGATCGATATTCTCCGGGAACTGATAGGAACATGCCGGTGAAACAATTCCGTGTATGCCGTTCTTATTAAGAACTACACCCGAAGCTTGTCCGAGTAGAGAGCTATTTGAAGGCGTCGTATTAGCGCCCGTCGTACTCGCCCCGGAATTTTGATTATTTTTACTATGTACAAAACTATGTGTGTGAGCGCTCGGCGACATCATTGTTTGGACGCCGCTGATAGGATGCGAAGCGGTCAAAACGTTGCTCGCGCACCCTATATTATTTAGACCATTCAGATACACGGTTTGCGCCGAGGCGCAATCGATACTCTCCAGACCGTTCAAAACCGAACTTTGAGAGATATATCGACTGCTCGACGCCTCCGTATTCAAGGCCTGGCCATTTTGCATAGACACAGAAATGATGTTAGTCGCACAGGCCGATGTCAGGCACGGTTTGTCGTCCTGCGAGATTTGATTGAGCTTATTGTTCTCCAATTCCTTCTTCGTCGATATGCCAGCTTGCTGATCTGCGAGAGCGTTCTTCATTCTCTGAATGCTGCTGGCGTAATCAGCACCCGCGTTCGAAGTCGCTATTAACGTTTGCGTGGGCGCGACTGCATTTTTCGGCGATTGCAAGGCCGGTACGTCGCAACACCTCGGCGGATTGTGCCTTGGCGGTGTCCGATAGGTGTTCGTGGGAGCGTTTCTGATATTTTCGTAAAGATTGCCCATGTCCTGCAGATCGACGTACGGAACGTACTCGCTCTCGTAACTCTCGATTTTTCCCAGCGACGTCGGCAAAGTCTCCGTTGTTAAGAACTGATTCGAGATTTGAGACTTCGGCCGATTCGGATGGTTCAGTCGAGCGTTACGAGGAGTCATCGGTGCGATCGGCGGCGGTTGCGCCTCCGGAGTAACTCGCGAGCTTGTCTCCTGGTACGACTCCTCTTCATCCTCGGAGAACAGATTGGGGTTGAACGTCGGATCTGGACCTATATGAAAATAATCATGCGTTATTAAGTTTTTATAAACTGCAGAAAAATTAGTCACGCAACTGAATTAATATCGTAAATTACCAGAGGGCAAATCGTCCCGGAGCTCCGTCATCACGAGCGTCATTTGCCTGGGTTGTAGGTGCAGCAGCGACGTTCGATATGTTACCTGACCTAGGTTTGCGGGAACCGAATCTGCCAAGCCGTGAAACTTGAATTTCGTGCCCCAGATGTTCGACGTTACCTCAACCAACCTCGCGTGCTACGAACAGATACGCTCCGTTAGAAATATCCACGACAACATGTACACAGCTACACCCGTTTGTCACGCGAGTAGTGTACGCTCCCTTTGATATAGAAGACTTGTCAAAGTCTGCGCTCGGCATGCAATTCATTATGCCGAAAGATACGATGATGCGATTTCCGTATACGAGAATAAAATATTTTATACGAATCTTTCAACTCTCTAAATCTTGTGAAGTGAAATCTCACTCGAAGAGACTGAAAATTTAGCCTGTCTTGAAAAAAGAGTGAAAATACTCTTATTAAAGAGTGGCAGATTTTCACTGTTTTTAGACGGAGATTTACTTTTTTCAAATAAAGATTTACTCTCAATCCCTTTTTTTGGAGTGAGGTTCCATCTACTCAGGTATTATACTTCAAAAAAGAGATTGAGATTTCACTCTTTTGGAGTGAATCTTATTCCAAAATCGTAGAGTAAATCTCACTCTGAAAAGAGTGAAAATCTGCCACTCTTTAATAAGAGTGATCGTATATTTTCACTCTTTTTTCAAAACAAGCTAAATTTTCAGTCTCTTCGAATGAGATTTCGCTCCACGGACTTTAAAGAGTAATACAATAAAAATAAATACAAAGGGAAGAGAAAAAGAGAACTAGATACAGATGGATGGAATATTACTTTTTGTTCTAGAACTGTGCCCTCTAAAAGCAAACAAATTAAAACAAATATAATATCGAGGAAATTTATAAAAATAAAAGAAAATTAGTTACAAAGAAAACAATTAATTTAGCAAAGAGACAGAGAGAGAGAGAGAGAGAGAGAGAGAGAGAGATTCTATTACCTCTGGCAATGTATCCACATATGCAAGATCGTTTGTCTTTTCCTCTCGTTCCATTGCTTCGTCACTCGTCCTCTCTTCTCTTCTTTTCCTGTTCTTCTTTCTGTAGCGAGGCGATCCGCACAAATCCGCAGTGTCCTTTTCGGTGTCCGAGCCATCGCTGTATGACGGGCACTGTGACGTATCGTCGAATACTTGCAGAGTCTCTTGACCTTGCGGGTCGAATATCACAAATTCGGGTCGGATCTTGCTGGTCCGTCTGCCTTTCAGAAGCGGTACCAGACCGCCCAAGTACTCCAGATACAGCGTGTAACATGGCACAGGCTCTACGGCATGCCTGAGCATGGTGCAATGCAATCGGCTGCCTCCCGGCGGCGGCCTTGACACGAAGCGTCGCAGCTCTCTTGGTTCCGGTACCGAACATCTGAAAAATGCATGAAAGCACATTCGTATCTAAATGGCGTCCCGTTACATTGAGCTAAAAAGTTTGTAGAATTTTTTACCGTATAGTATTAGCGAAAAGAGCAGCCACCGAGGCTCTCAATCGCGGCGGTAAAGGAAGATGTTGAACGCTTGACTCCCTCGTGAGAGCCGCTCTCACCGCTAGTCTCGACAACAGCTGAAGCGAACCGACTCTTCTGCAAAGAATAATTCAATTCTTTCTATTTCGTTCACCGTTCCGGTGTGTTATTTCGGTAAGAATTATATCCTTGAATTGTCGGTCATATTAGAGGTTCGGAAAGTAATTTCGTTTTTTCTTATGAAAATGAAAGACGATTTTCAATCAGACGCGTTTCAAATGATCATGAACGGTCGAATTCGATAAATTTAATCTCTCAGCGATCTCACGAGTTGTTATTCGCCGGTTTGCATCAATTAATGGCTTTATTGTGTCTTCATCAGCTTCAACTGGCCTTCCAGAACGTGGTTCTTCAACATCAAAATTGTCGGATCGAAATTTTGCAAACCAGTTTTAGCACTGGCGTTCTGTCAATACATCTTCTCCATACACGTCGGATAATTTTTTTCTTGCTCGAACAGCATTTTTACCTTTTCGATAGTAAAAAAGTAAAATATGCCGAAAATGCTGCTTTTCACTTTCATATTTGATAGGGCACCAACCAAAAACTACTGCGTAGAATCAATCGAACTTTTTTCACAAGCAAGCCTTGCTATATCAGCTATCAAAATATATAATGATTATGGCGGCTTAAGTGTGAAGTTGGCGGTGAAAAAATACAATAAGTCCTCTGTTGCGAAAAAACGAAATTACTTTCCGAACAACCCAATATTATCCGCGTATTAAACAATTAAAACAGTTAAAATAAGAAGTTACCTGGAGACCCATGCGGCATGGACACGCGCTCCAGTCGCTACGAAGAGCCGCCTGTCGTTGTGTCCCCATGTCAATGCCGATACGGGGCACTAATACAAACCGCCAAGAAAGTAATAAAATAAATTATTTTAAATCGTCAACGAGACAAAAGGAAAGAAGTTCTTTTAACACGGACGTACTTGCGTGTACGGAATCTCTGTCGTGTACACGAGAGTACCGTTGACCGAATAAAACTTCAGGAGATTCGTGTATTCCTGCGAACTACCCTGCTCGGACGATTCCTTCGTGCCGGCGATAGCCAACAATTTCCTGGAGTTGCTCCATTCGGC
The DNA here is from genome assembly GCF_001594115.1 of Trachymyrmex septentrionalis. Taxonomy (NCBI): domain Eukaryota; kingdom Metazoa; phylum Arthropoda; class Insecta; order Hymenoptera; family Formicidae; genus Trachymyrmex; species Trachymyrmex septentrionalis. The sequence goes on along the minus strand of NW_017304136.1, from coordinate 1,198,912 downwards.
GTGTAAGGGTGGCTTCAGATTACTGCGTATCGTAATCGGCGACACGTCATCGAATGATCGCAACATGACAATGTTGCCATCGGCAAGACAAACAGCCAGCACGTAATTCCGGTCATCTGCGCTTGCACATACATCATAAATGCATTAACCGTGCATCACGGTGGCTCATCCTCGAGCTCGAATCAATCCCTTCGGACTCTAAAAGCTGCTGGTTAATACCTTTCTGAGATCGATCACACGTTTCATCCTCCTCCATCGTGAACTTTTCGGCACTCCAGGCCATTGACGTAACCCCGGCCGCTAATTGTACCTCCGACACCATAGCTCCGTGAACATCCATCACGATTAACTGACCCGCAGTTGTCCCGAAATAGACCTTTTGTCGTAGAACAATGTCCGTGGTGAATAATGTCATTTTATTTCTTTTCTATCGAAAACATTTTTATCGGCGACAAAAGGAAAGCTTTTAACTCGTACTAAGTTCCCATCAACGATGATTGAGTATAACATTCCACCCCCCCCCTCCCCTCCCCACAATGCTAAGAATGCTTCTATTAGGCAAGTACTTGACGTATCGTATTTCACACGTAATGTAAAATACGACTCAAACTTGTGTATTATTTATCATGTCACAGTCAATTTCCGAATGGCAATGTTCAATAATAATCAGATTTGTATTGAACGAACTTTAAGTTTATTCCTCACAATTTTTAGATACTTCTAATCATTAGTTAAAATATTTGGCGATTATTATAGACATCAATTTATCTTTCCTGTATCGATATAGTGTTTTGGATAAATAGAAAATCAAGAAAAACGTTTTATTAAAACTTTTCTTTCAAACCTGCTGATCGTCCGGGGTCCAAATGCCGCAAGTTATCGTCGCTTTGTCGTTGAGCATTGACGACCAATACCTTTGACCGGCGACGCTGCCGACCAATACGAAGCCATCCTGCAATAGAACATCCGTATTCTCTACAAACGATCCTCCGCAGAAAACGTGTGAAGCCACATTTATGACGAGAGGGTCGTAAATAAATACATAAAGTTCTAAAGTCCAAAGTACATCTGGACAAGCATTAGAATAGAATACTCTTTTATACTAAATATGGCAATCCATTAAATAAATAAACGCTTCAAAATGACACAGTTTTTTTACATTTTTTCGTTTCAATTTAAAAAATAAAAAAAACAAATTTTTTTTATTGCATCATAATATTGGAATTTGGTGATTGAAGTTCGTGTCTGAAGGGAAATCACAGTAACAATCTCAAATAATAGTAACTCACCCTGTAACATATAAGAGCCATACGGCCGTCGTGGGACCAGGAGAAGTGCGTAACAGGTGTGTTTCTGTCGTTGATTAATTCTATACTCCATCGTCCGTCGTATTTGATCCAAACGAAAATTACACCCGAACTGTCGCACGAGGCCAACTTTTGATACGGTTCGTTCCACTTAACAAGTATTACCTGCAACCAAATAAATAATTTTTTTGAATTACTTTAAATTACTTTAAAAAATTGTTAATTATAGACAAAATCATCAGTTATGATAAAATTTCAATAGATTGCTGTCGACGTATTGTTTACAAGAATCTTCAATTTTCCGTCAATTTATTCCGTCATAAAAACAGTGCGCTGCCCGCTTTAATACACCATAAATTCATTCTCGGTATTTCATCTTGAGTCCGCAATTAATTTCACTCTAATCAAGAGTGAACTTAATTGGTAGCCAGTCTCCTCGAAAATTTTTCATCCTTAATCAAAATACCTTTCTCATATAGCTATATCTTGAATGTGAGACAATTAACATAATTAAGAATTAATGTTCTGGGTAAAATTTTCGCACTACTGTTTATTAGAAAATTTTGATTAGAAAATATATTTTGAATTCCACGTGACTTCTTCAATGATACGATATCCCTGAGGATTAGAAGAGATTAAATCCTGCAAGAAAGGTAATCGTGAGTGTTTGAAGGGATTAAACCACTCCGTCAAGAACGGTAATCACGACCCTCGCTTTTAAGGTTTATCTCACGCTGTTAGTGGCTGGAGTAAGTTTTGCATGGGGTGAAAATCGCGGATACATGCAAGTTACATCCACGCGGTGTCATTGCTCCATCCTCGATCGATTGCTTTCCACTGCGTTTACGTTGCGACGGTGACTATATTTTTATCGTGCTGATACGGCAAATAGAAGTTTATCGGAAAATTAATTTATGGATTGAAAATGTTAGATAACAACTCGTTCCTGCCCGTTGACTATTTATATCTCTGCAAATATTTCCTGCTCGAGTTACAACTAATCACAATCATATAATAAACAGACAACTGCAAATGTTACGTATTTAACGTTTTTTAATTTGTGTAGCAACTTATCGTGAATATTTTCAGTAAGAAACCTATATAATTTATCTTTACACATTTTGTTATTCTTTAATTTATCAATTTTGTCTTTCGAAAATTAATTTTTTCCACAAATTGCGGAATAAATTATAACTTTTTCTTTATCTTAAATGCTCTTCAGGCACCATTATTTTTCTCCGGACTTTTGAAATACACGACAGATTAATTTCCCTGTTCGTAGAGCTTTGATCGGTCGTCCGGTATTGTTTGAAGGGAAAGCGCGGACGAAGTCACCGAGGGTGAACTGCGAAAAATGAGAAGGAGGATATACCGTACGTGACGTGCGTGGCGACAAGATATACACGTGTGCATTAACCCCATTACATTGTGCGCGCGCGCGCACGTACGGGCGTTGTATGAGCAAAGAAAATTCGAAAAATTATCAATAAATTTACAGAATATACGTATTTTTCACATGTCGTTGTGCAACTCTCTTTATGAGTGATTAAACCTACAGATTGTCGCAAACTTTTCTTTTCTTGAAATTGTATTTTTCGAAATATATGAAGTAAGGATCGCATTGGCAGTAATAATGTCAGAAGCCATGTTTCTTTAAACTTAATAAAGTGTATAAACTTACAAACTTATATAACGCCGTAACATCTCAAGTCTATTATTATAAAAATCAGCGATAGAGAATTTTATTTATATCAGTTCGAAACGATCCCTGGTGGAAAAATGTTGCTGAAATTATTCCACGTTTTGGAACACTTTTCAATAAAATTTCAGCATTTAAAAAAAAATTTCAGTTTAATTTCAGTGATTTTTAGCTGAAAAATTTATTTTCGGCAAAATTTTTGAAAAACTTCAGCAAAATTTTCAGACAAATTTCAGCAAGAATTTCAGAGAAATTTCAGAAAATTTCAGAGAAATATCGATTGGATCTCAGTGATTTTTTATGTTAGCTGAAAAATTCACTTTCAGTGAAGTTTCAGCAAATTTTCAGCAATTTCGCTGAAATGTTCTAAAACTTGGAATAATTTCAGCGAAACTTTTTCACCAGGGATGTGTTAATCGCGGACAAAAAATTTTGGACAGCCAATGCCTTAAAAAAGTTTCCTGTTCTCTTTTGTGATTTTAAGCGAAACTCCATCACGTAGAATTTTGTCGGTGGACGAAATTGCGTTACGATAAGCTGGTCTCGCTTGATAGGAATAAACGGAATTTTCCGTGCGACGTTCTACAGATGTAATAAAATCTGTCTGAGGGTACATTGTAAATTGCAGGGACATGATCGTGCGAGAAAGTCAGGGAATAACGGAGATGGTGCGAGCCTGCTGATCGATAAGAAACTCGTAAGGCCGCTTCGGATTTTCTCGTGAATCTCATGCAGTGTAAGATCGTGGGGTGCATCTGAAGAAACCGTTTAGAATCGAAGATCGTACTTGTACAAGCGGCTCTTTTACGTGAGACACACTTACTAGAACGTTTATTACATTCTTTCGTGCTTTATTACAAATTTCGAGCAGAATGGAAAGTTGAAATTAGAAAAGACAAATTTACTTATACGTAACCGCACTGAAAAAATATACTAAATTTTAATAAATCTTTTGTTTGAATAGCGCTAAAACTAAATATTTATTAAAGATATATTAAATATATATTAAAAATATATTGTATATTAAATATATATTAAAGATATATTAATTTTTTACAAGAACCATTATTTTGATTCATAATTTCTTTTTATCGTATAAACAAATATTTATTTTCTGTAAGTAAATGTTTAAGTTTACTATCCAAATAAATATTTATTTAAAAATTTAACATTTTTTTTCTCAGTGCATCTGTATAGGAGATGGCATATAAATTGACACAAGTGCATTTATTTTGAATGCTCTTTCACATAATCATGTTCAGCGATGGAGCGTACTCCGTAGAATTACCAGCTTTTATGCGATGTACGCTACGATCATCCCCACACTTTCGTTACACAGCGTTAAACAGCGACGGGGAAGTCATATTTTCCAGCACACCATGCATTTTTCGCTTAACCGTCGAACGTGAATAGCACTACCCGCTGACCTCCCATGTTCCCTTTATCTACGCTTCCCCTTTATGTGCTGTGCTTATTGCAGGGCGAGGACGCAATGGCGCGTCCTGATAATCCAACGTAATTGTATTTTCGAACTTGTAAAGAACATTGTAAAAAGCACCGAATGAGAAGTCGCCGCGTTTTCTCTTTTTTCGTTATGGTCCGTTGAGAGTTCCACGACCTGTAGCATCGTCACGGAAATATAT
>NW_017304136.1:1189816-1194163 GCF_001594115.1 Trachymyrmex septentrionalis | reverse complement strand
TATATATATATATATATATCTCGTATTTTTTGCCTTTTGTTTCGACAGAATCTTTGAGAATGAGGAAGCGAAAGGACGTAATTAAAATTATTCAAAGAAAATGCTTTATTGCGTTTCTCGTGATATATAATATATATTGTATATGTCTTTCTTTCTTCGTGCAATCTGATCTTCTTATTTTCATTCCAACACAGAGAATGTAAAACCTCATATTAATGCGACATGAAATTATCATCTTCTTTATTCCGACATCGCATTATACGCGCAATATAATCCTCATCCAGTTATATTGCAGAAATGTATATTAATAGAAGATGTTGAATTTCTTTCAGAATATACTGCGGCTTTCCGCGCTAGGCGACTTTTGAAAGGGCAGGGGATGATCGTCACGTAATCTTTTGACTGCTAATGCATTGCGGTAAAGGCTGCAGCAAGTGCTGGAGTGCGCCTCGTACGGCGAGCTCGTTTGGTAAATCAATGATGCTTCTTTCTCGTTTTTTTTTTTTCAATGTGTCAAGGTAACCTCACGCGCCACGTATCCCACGAGAAATCCCTCGTACTCTTTCGGCTCAATTTCTCACCTCGTGATTTATGACAAGACATACCGAAATTTACACTTCTCGATGTCTCTCTTTTCCGTTTCGAGTTACTTGCATTATGCAAAGACTCCTCGCGTGTCCACCGAAAGATGTACTCCACTGACAAATGTAAAAGAATTTTTTTTGAACTCGTGCGTAAAAAATTAAATTGTGCCCGAATCGTTAAATCTACATGAAAATAATACAAGTGATAACACGAGTGACAATTTACATGAAACTTTAATGTACATGCAAGTGTAAAAAATTATAAATAAATGAGGAGCTCCACAAAATTTAGCGTTTCGTTTCTCGTATAAAATATCTCATGTTATCTTCTAATATATCCTCTCCCAAAATAACTCATGAATTTTTTACAGAAGTTCTGTAAAATAGAATCTGTCAATAAACGTTCGATCCCGAATGCCCCCGAAAATTGCAGATACGTTATTTCAATATGTTACATTGATCCACAATATGCCCCACTGATCCAACCTTCACGTGCCTTCCCACCACCAAATTCTGCTGGTTTAACAGGAAGCGATCAAAGTGTATTGAGTCCGCGGGATGAATAATTTATAACGTATAATATAATATCGCTCGTTTAATATTCCACGGAGTTATCTTCTAGTACGATACGCTCGTTTTAACAGGTCTATCCGATGGACACGCGTACCTTGATATGTTTTATCCCCCCGAAGGATTTACCGGGTTTGCAGTCTGACCCTGTAGTTACGTTTTCACTAAGGTCTCTTCGGCGTTACTTATACATTTATCACATGAGAGGGACTCTCTGAGAAGCTAATGATGTCAACGCAAGAAAAAAATTTTTCCGCCGACATAAAAATTTCATCTTCTTTGCGAGTTCTAACGAGACCTACAAGACAGATCTCTTAACTGGGTTGTAACAATAAAGTCCAACTTGTGCTCAGAGAGTCTCGTTTTGAAGAATTTGAGAATTGTACTATAAGCCGTCGGGCAAAGCGTGTCGGGTGCTTGAGTCTGAATTTTTCACAAGCAAGTTATACGTGAAATGTTCCTTACTTTCATATGTAGAGTCCCGTCTGTTATTTTAGTAAGGTCATAACGGATGATAATTGAATCATGATCCACGGGGATTCGGGGAGAGAAAGAGAAGGAAAAAAAAGGAAGACTTGGAAATTAACAGATCCTGTAATTGCGCATTAGAAAAACGCGGAAATTGTGTTTATTCGTATAAGTGACAGTTACCGTACAAGAAATACAGATATAATCGCGCTATTGATTCGAAGTCCGAACGTGGCCGCTGGTACGGCCTAGAACAGAAATAACTGAAAATACACCCTTATCGCGAAAGTCACCCGTCGTAATCTAGAGAAATATTGTGTCCTGAATTACGTTAAGCTGATTACTTTCGCCATATATTTGGGACATCATCATTTATAACGCAGGGATGATATTATCGCCGTAAAGGTGTTACTTATCTTATAAATAGCCTTATAAGTCGACTGGAACGACTTATAGTATATTCAAGGCGTGCCGTTTCCTATTTTTAAACAACGCTAATGTACACGTAACCTATGTTAACGATGAAAAAAAAAAAAAAGAGTCGACGTTGCATATAAAAAGACGTTGCCGATAATGGTGGGAAGCAGCCGTCGCGAAAACAGGGTTGAGAACCGCGGTCTTAAAACAGCACTGCGTGCCAGATCGATACTACGGCGGCTACCCTTAAGCTCTGAAATGTGGACCGAAATGGACGCAAAATTTCGAGCTGAAGTATTTTTCTTCACCAAGTCATGTATACGTGAACGGTGAATAGATATAAAATGAGATTTCTTTTTAAACAAGCTGTTTGATCGGCACGATTGCGAAACTGGACCATCATCGTCGAAAGTTCCGCTGTCAGAATCTCATCAAATTGTCGTCGATCGCGATCGGAGCTTCTGACAGTGGTGAACGGTTTTCCACCTCCACACACGTTTCCGCACCTCTAGCTTCTGCTGCGCGAGCATTGCAATCGACTTATCGAGCGCGAATGCATAATTTAAACGCGTGTACAGCGTAAATTGACGCGACGTAACAAAATGTAGTCTCGTTTCTAACTTTGTACCACACCATCTGACCTGGTTCCCGTTGTCAAGATCGTTTCCTCGTGTGTATTGTACGACGATCGCCTTGTACCTGCGTGCCGGTCTTACGTTGGCTCCGTTGACTTATTGACTGAGACCCGTTTAATCGGGGCAAAAGGCTCCGTAGAGCCCGGGGAAAGTTAACTGATGAACACGTGAGCCGATAACATACACACGTACACACGTGTGTGCACACACGTGCCTGCTATCGTGTTCGGAGCAAGCGCCGATGCCGGAGTGCTGATCTCAATTTAATTAACGCCGTCGGATAAATTACCATTGCGCATTAACCTCGAGTGTATTGTAGCTTGGCTCAAATATACATATATGCCATCGTACACGAGGTCGCACGGATGTAGAACAATATCTAACGAATACCTGTAATAAAACATTCGTGGAAACTTGCACGGTCTCCGTAAAGTAACGGACTTCATTGCTTTGCATTTTCCACACTTTCGGCAAGTTTTCCTCGAATGATACTATTCGAAGCACTTTAGCTGAAACAAATGTTTTCACTAGATTTCTAGATTTTAGACGTCTCAGCTGGGGGTGGACAACGTGCGAGGGACGAATTCCTCACGGGGAACGCGTCAACGTCTCATTTGTCTCATCACGTGAAGCACGCTCGCGACACTTATCCGATCTCTCCTTATTCTTCGCCCCGTTATTCTACAAAGCAACTCCCCTCGAACAGAAGTGCCTCGTATTCGTAAGGGATATGGATGAGGGAAAGGTGTGCTCCGGCAAGCAGCGTGAGTTTGTACAGTACGCGATATATCTGAGAATGTACATATATCAGCAGAGAAGATTGTCGGAAAAAGATTTTCCAAGTTTTATTCAGGAAGAAATGGTGCGAGTGTACCGTGAAACTTGGCAAGTTTCAATTTATCTCGCTACAGGATGGCCACCATCCCCGTGTAATGATCTTTATATCTAAGCACCCGGGCGTCATGTATCATTTATAGATTTACGGTGGACACAGGCCGCCATTACTCGCGCTCTATTGTGCGTTGGGTCCTTGTTAAGCAAATGCAGAAGCAGTCTGGGAAACGATGAACTTGTAATGATGAACTTGTAATAGAAGAGGAGGGAAACGCGGTGTAATAATGCGCGCGCGAGCACGACGGATGTATAGTAAAGTCATGGGGTGTAACCCCCGTGATTTTAAGCCGGTGATATTAATATTCGAGGAGCCGGAGCGGCAGTATAGAGCTCGCCGAGAGTTGGTCGAGCGTGTGCAGACGCCGTTCGTGAAATCGTGCGACTGTAGGTTTCGGGCACCTGCAGGCAGTTTGTTAAAAGCGCACCCACGGCTTAATATCGATTAAGGGCCACAAAGGACTCCCCCGGTTTGCCGGCGCGCGTCCGTTTACTACCGATACAGAGATTACATGAAGTTTCGGTCCGATGGAGCTGATGTTACACACAGCAGTGGTGTATACGAGGATATGTTGCGAAACTGTTAAATCGCATCGACTGAAATATTAATAAACTTTATAATTACGGCCAAACGACAACATCTGTGGGGAAATTTAAATCAGCGACGCATTAGCAATAAATTAGTCGGGGATAAATTATGAGATGTAAACGATAGTGATGGTTTATTGGACAGCATTGCAAATTGACATTCAATTCAATTGAGACAAACAGTGAGAGGGGGG